>NW_008796218.1:366196-382993 GCF_000699145.1 Aptenodytes forsteri
AGCTCTAGACAATCGAAACACTCCCTAACATACAGAGCCACCCCACCGCCTCTCCTTCCTCGCCTGTCCCTTCTGAAGAGTTTATAGCCATCCATTGCAGCACTTCAATTGTGAGAGTCACCCTACCATTTTTCTGTGATGGTGACTAAGTCATAGCTATCCCGCTGCACAATGGCTTCCAGCTCCTCCTGTTTGCTGCCCATGCTGCGTGCTTTGGTGTAGATGCACTTGAGCTGGGCTATTGATTTTGCCCCCAGCATTGGCACGCCACCCCTAGGCTCATCTCTAGTGAGCCTGGTTTTATCCCCTTCCCCCTTCAAACCTAGTTTAAAGCCCTCTGGATGAGCCCTGCCAATTCATGGGCGAGGATCCTTTTCCCCCTGTGAGACAGCTGAACTCCATCTGTCGCCAGCAGGCCCAGTGCCGTGTAAACACCGTTATACAGCTCCTGATTAAAAATAATTTTCTTTGCTCACACAATTTCTTCCTGGACTGAGAGCAAGACTCAGAGTGAAACTCAGATGCAGTCAGCAGTGTGAATGCAATATTGACCGAACCATTTGAAACCCGTATCTATAAGCAGCAGAGCAACAGTGTAGGATTTTATAAATCATTCCTCACCCACCACCCATGCTGGAATTGAATGAATGTGCATTGTGCCAGGATGTATTCTGGGTTTTTTAGAGAGTATTATATCCTGTTTTCATGATCCTGCTATGCCAGTGTTTGCTCAGTGTCATTGCAAAAGCTTGTAAACAGTTTAGGAGGAGGAAGATGCTGGGATCTCAGCGCTGCAACACAGCCTGTGCTTTGCAGGGTGATTTCATTAAGGACCAAGGGTAACTTGGCAAGTGTGGTTTAGGTTGCTGTATGTTTTCTTTTCTATCTTAAACTCTTTTTTTTCTGCATTGCAGATAAAAAGACTTCTGACTCCATTTTACACTGGTTTGTATTTCACATTCCAGCATCTTGTCTGGAAACCTTTTAATTCTTTTTTCTTTGCTCCTGGAAAGAGAACCATCATTACATCAGAAGAACTCTAGCATAATGGGACATCAATCCTTACGTAGATTGACTGAGACCAGAATTGGCTCAGGTATTTGACCCTGCATCTATTGTGTAGAATAAGCACCATAAACATCAATATACTGATTCATTCCAATTAAGGGATGTAGTCCATCCCTGTATATAGCAGGCAAGCCATTTGAGCAAAGACTTTGTTCAAAGGTTATCTTAAATTTTTGCTGAAACAACTGGGTGGTGCCTTGTACACCAGCAGTACCTCTCTGTTAAGAAGTGTTTCTTAGCCCTGTATAGCTTATGAGTTTCCCAGCTCAGACAAAATGTGTCACCTAATGGATATTTAACTAGTACAACTGAGAGCCAAGGGCTGGCATTGCACTGTCAGTTAGGGGATGCAGGCTCTTTTTGTTTGTTTTGCATTCTTCTATCCAACATGAACATTTTGCTGATCATTTGTTAAGTGTAAACCAGGCCTCACTCGGTCTGTCCCTGCAGTTCGTGCTATTAAGTAGTTGGCACAAATTTAGGAGAATCTGGGAAGGCTCAATCCCAGTGCAATTAACTGTTAGTTCCAGCACTGTCAGATGGAGCTGGATACAATATGCCATGGGTTTGCTTTGCTGCTGTTAGAGCATGTTGATCTCTCTGTAGTGATAAGTTTTTAGATATTTGGACATTTCCTCCTTTACCAGGTGCTATCTTTGAACTCACTGCCTTGCCTTCTGTCATCCTGAGATGCTGAATCCACAGTTAGCATGTATTTAATATGCTGGTCTGTTCTTGAAGAGCACTCCCATAGCAATAAACCATTGTTCGCATTCCCCTGCACACACCACACATAGAGGAGATTTCAGAGTTTTAGTTCAAAATGGTGTTTCTTGTCCAACTCCAAGAGAATCTTCCATGTATGCTAATACTAAGAGAGCTCAAGCCCGTGCTCTAGCAGTCCAGCTACCACGCAGTGACAAAATTGCGGTCATGGCGTGGTTGATATTGCTCAGATGTGGGAGAAGCAATCACTGCTTTGTCAGAACACCTGGTATTCTTGAACCTTGCAGTGTAATATAATATGGTATGCTCTGCAGCTGCATGGGGAGGCACCAGCAATGGCTTTGTGCTGTGAGGTATAATAGAAATGTTACCTTAATTCTCTACAAACCATAGGGAAGGAGAGATTGAGTTTAATGTTGAACTTCTGTATCTGTTGCAGTCTCTCAGCGTTTAACGATTGCTCAGTAACATCTCTGTTATGTTATCATGCATTGCCCCTGGTGGAAATAGGGACTTTTGAAAGTGGCAAGAAATTCTGGGGTGCAGGCTGGGTTTTTCAAGAATGCTTGGTGAAAAGTTAGTCAGGCAACCAAAATCATTGTCCTTTCTGGAAATTTGGGACTGATACTCCAGATTATGCTAAAATTAACACATTTAAAGTCTTGTTTTAGAACATTTTGGTAAGGTAGGGGCGAACAGCTGTCAACTCTCAAAAAGGAGGATCTGGCCTAAGAAACATGATCACTTGTTCCTGTTCCTGGCATGTACCACAGGCAGAAACATTCTTATATCTCTTGCCGCTCTGACAAGTACCTCCTCTTCTGTACGTTCAGTAGAAAAGTGGTGAGGCAATGTCACTGGTGCAAGGTGTAACACAACAGAGTGCAGCTCTGTATTTTTTTCTACTTTCTGTCTCCTGGAGCAACAGGAAACCTAAAACATTCTTTATCATCTGTATCTCTCAGATGCAGGCCTGACTACAGGAAATAAATAATAGCAACGTGTATAAAAAAGACAGCAACACCTAGTTTCATCTCAAGTCTGTTCATAAGGAATGCTCCTGTCTTTTAATGGGGCATACCCCATTAAATTCCTCCAGTTCCTAATAGGTTGTTGTACCCTTCTGTACAGCTCTATATCACTAAGTAACCAAGGCTAGAAGATCTAAAATGAAGAAGAGTCACCAGAATACGCAAAAGCTGTCATAACAAATGTACCAGGAGATGGGGATTATGTTACTAGTTTTCTCCATTGTACCTGAAGCAGATTTTCAAGTCATGATACACACATATAGTTGTCCTGTAAGAATTGCTAATAGATTACATTTTGCAGTGTTCTGGAAGTCTGGTCACACTGTCTGTCAGAAACCTGTCACTGTGGATCCTTGTAATAGACTGGAATTTACTATTGCTCTGTGGGCAAAAATCTGGTGTGTGTGTCTAGACTCATGTGTGTGGAGATGGTCCAGCAGAAAGAACTTGCTGTCAATAGAGGCAGAATAATTTCCCCCAGCTGTGAAATACTTCAGCATAAAGTTATTTTTTAGAGATTTTTCTTCTTATATTTCCTTCCTAATACCCTGAAATAAATCCCCTCAGTCTAATGTTCTTATTGCTTTTCTTTGATGAATTTCCTCTCTTCACTCCTGCTCCCTCAGCTGTCCCTGAATTTCCTTCCTAAATCCCTTCTGTCCTTTGCTAACCTCCTGTTGTCCCTCACCATCCACTACAGCACTTTCAAAGCAGAAAGGGAAGATGCACGCAGTAAGAGAGTGCATATTACCCTCTCGGTATTATGGATTCATTTTATCCTCATTTCCACCTCTTAAATCAATCCCTGATTTATCAAATCCAGAAAATAATAATATTTACTTAAGAACAAATGGGTAAGATCATTGGCCACAGGACAGAGTGGCACACAGCTGTTCTCACAGTCATCTGGGGTCGTGTTTTTACTACTTTTTCATAGAGGGGTGTAAGTTGTGAGTTTAGCAGCCACAGGGGAACTTGGATTAGGGATTAGTCTTGTGGGGATACCTAAGAGTACCAAACCCCTTCTGGGCAGCAGTGCAGTGCAAATTGTAGATTTGATTGCTTTATAGTACCAGAATATCCCCAATATAAGAGACAAGGCATCTGGGCCCTGCCCAGTAGCCTAGCAGAATAAGAAGATGTATTTCACAGGGACTGACATGGAAATCCAGCAACAGGTAGAAACATATCTAAATACTGCCTATAACAGTAAAAAAACTCTCAGAGATCTGTTAACCTTAAAGCCTTCATTTTTGAGAGGAAAGGTGCCCTTGCCCTCCTGCATGGCTGAGCAAGGCCAATAGTGGTGAGAACACTTTTAGGTAAAAGCACTGCTGAAAACTGCTTTGCTTAGAATTGAGGAGAGAGCGGTACCAATTACCAGCAACTGAGGACATGGTATCTGCTCAGTGCTGCGTAACAGCCACTTGCTGCTTGTGTACCAAGAGAGCATACAGTTTATTCAGCCATCCTGCCACTGGCAACCTGTCACCCATTTTTTGGCATATACCAATGATTCAATGTCTCTCTGCATCCATTTGGCTGCAGATGCATCACAATACAAATTGAACCAATGTTCGGACTCTCAAATGTCAAGGCTGGAGCTGATGACATACTGCTTGAGGAAGAGGGGAGGTATCAAGGACAAAGAAATCTAAGATAGCCAGATTGTTACAGGGTACAGGAGTGAAATATTGGACAAATGTGTAGAAACATAGAAATAAGGGTTGGAAGGGACCTCTGTGGGTTTACGTAGTCCATCTTCCCACTCAAAGAAGGACTACTGTTGACATGGGTCAGCCATGGCTTTGTATAGCTTGGTTTTGAAGACCTTAAGGGATTGAGATTCATCAGCCTCTCTGGACAGCCTGTTCCAGTGCTACATTACACTCTTAGTGATTTAATTCGTCCGCAATGTCTAACCTGAAACCCAGTGCAGATATGAGGAGAGAGATTGGCCAGCTATCATGGCTATTGTGTTCAGTAATGAATAAACTTGTGTCAGTCATCAAATAAAGACTTAGAACAGTTAAAAAAAAATCTATAGGAGTTGGAAGAAAAACTTAATGCCTCAGAGAACTGTGGAGACAGTACTGAATGCTGCAGCCTCATGGTAGGAACAACCAGTCAGTGAAATTACGAGCCATGTCAGGAAAATTTAGTATGAAAAGGGGCAGCAGAAACAAAATTGATGAGTAAAACTGAGAATCAGACTAGCATACAAAGAATGGGGGTCTCAGCAGGTGAAAATAAACATTACAGCAGCAGCATGAAGAGGGTTTAGGACTCTGGTTCAAAGGCTGCTTTACTGAGGGGACTCTGAGGCTTAAGCAGCCTAAAGTAACTCATGGTAATGACTGCACCTCATTTGTGGTTTGAATACCAACAGGAGAGCAACCACATTAGCAAGCAAAGGAGGAATGCTTTCTTAGAGCCCGCCTGGAGTCTTGAGAGGAGATCTCAGCAATCTGTAGGAGGGAACACTGGAAGTGGAATCATAAATGCACTGGGCTGGAATAAAGGACATGATTACTGAATTTCTGTGATTTAAGTGTTAGATATAAATCAAATTTTAAATATATAGTTCTGTAACTATAATTTGAGGATCAACTAGCAGATGATAGATGAAATAATGAACATACTGACATACCTTCACTGCACTTCTAAAGAGGTCTTAGCTATTTCTGACTCTTTCATTTCTCTCTCAAATCGCTGGTTCTCACAGAGGCTTGACCTCCATCCTCTGATATCATATTTCCAGCTGTCCCTTTCATTACAGTTTCTGTTTCTCTTCCACTTGTTTTCCAGGTGTAGATCCAGTTAGAGATGCTTGGTTTCTCTCCCCTTATTTTTACACATCTTTTGAACAGTAATACCATTCGTATCATCCTTAATTTCTTCCTCCCCATTGCTATAAGTGTCTGCTACTACTGCAAATACATTTTTCTTCTCCTGTTTTGATTCTGGGTCCTCTATGTACCTCTCTTCAGACTACCTTACAGCCATCCTTTTTTACAGCTACTGTAGTTATAACCCCTCTAGTAGTTCTGTACCCTCAGATCTCAGTTCAACCTTTAGCTGTGGTCTACTAATACCCATATGCCTTAAGAGCTGCTCATTTGCCTTTTTTTCCAAAAGCTTATGGAACTTAAACAAAACTAGGGTCTATTTTGTGTGCATTCTTAACCTGAAATAAGATGCCACACAATCCTGCCATCATGTCTAATGGTCTGATACCAGCTCTGTGACCTTCAGTATGACTGAATACAGAATTTAACATAGATTTAATGCATATATATTTATCCCTGAGATAAAGCGCAGAGGCTCCCTGATCCTCTTGCTATGAGAAATAATTTTTACTTACCCATAGGTGTTTTTGCTCCACCCATTTTGTGCATTTTCCGAGCCGTAACCTCCTCCTTCTCAAACAGATGATTTGATTTGTGTTTTATTTTTAAGTTATTTCCTGGGGATGGGGGCGGGATTTCTGTGCATGCAGAACAACTGTTAAACTGAATCCTCATTACAGTATCATCAAGTGGCTGGTTTAAACTGCTGACCACCCATCTGAGTCATTACGTTAAATGTTCTTTGCTTCTGGGCACCTCCCTCTCTGTGCATGCCACAGTGATGTGAGAAGAAACACAGAGGTTTCTGTGAGATCTTGACGTCTCACGCAAAGCACCAAAGGGCATGGACTGCATGGGTTTGTAAGTTAGTCTCTTCCCATAGACTTTAATTCACGCAATGGATCTGCTGGTACAGTGCAGTCACAAAAATATATAGATCAGAAAACCAGAGTAGAACTGGAATAAGTTTTAATCAGTTGTTTGTAAATGTGTACGTATACTTTAGAAATTATGCCTTTGAAAAAGAAGTATGCAGGTAACATGGACAGTACTTTGACTCCCAAAATATACTGCAGTATAAAACATACCCAGCATATTATACCTGATGCTATCTATATAGCTTCAGTTCCTGGGGAGAACGTGTGACTGCCTTGTGAAAAGCAAACTTTGGAGGCAGCAAAGATCACATTATTTTATCAGAAGGGCTGTTGTCCTTCAGCCGTCCACAGCTGAAAAACCTAAGGTGGCAGGTTTTTCTGCTCTTTGTATAGGAACCTGCCTTTAATTCCTCTTCAGTGTTACACACGTCCTGATAAGTCTAGCACTTGCTTTGGGATGTCTGCTGGCCATCTGCTATGAGGGATGGGTAAATATATGCATACAATGCTTTCATCACTGCTGTGTTACTTTGACTAGGTACAAAATCTGAAAGGACACTACACAGGTACAGACCTATCAACTCCTGAACATATTAGGCAACAGTATTAGTGGATTCCCAGCACTTCCAGGGAATTAGCTCCACAGAATAGGTTAGTTGAAAAGTATATTTATCTTCAAATGATAACTAGAAACCCTAAGGGAAAACAGACTGTGTGGCAGCTGTTTTTCTCCCCTTGACTGCTCTGTTTTCACTTTGTACTCTAACTCTCTGTTGCCCTCAATTAACCAGTTCTTGATACCTGCCCGGCTTTGCAGAATCAACCACTTAATCATAGACAAAGGCTAAACTTTCTTCTTCCCGGAACAGTTTAGCCTCTGAACCTGTGTGTCTTTCTCTTCCCATGCTTTTGCATTTCCCCAGTCCTGCAATCAAACTTGTCTTAAGTATCTGCAAGTGCACTGCATTTCTTTATTATTCCCTATGGTGATGAATTAGCACGAGTAGAAAATGGGGCCAGTTTTCTGTTTGCACGTTAGGACTCCTAGGCTGCAGCATTATAAACTGTTTGTTTCTTCAGAAAACTTGGAGCTGCTGGTGGAAAGACCGTGCATGTTTCAGGTTTGAAGCAGGAGGAGATTGCTTTTTGCCTTGATTTTGGAGAGCAAGATGCCAGTCAAGTTGAAATGGCTTTGTTACAGTATTCATATCTGCATGAGAAACAGGAATAATCTGCTCCCTGTCTCACCCTGGACTCTGGTTGTAGTCTGATAGCACATCCACAGCTAATTTCCATGATTTTCCTTTTCATTCTCCTTCCATTTCAAGTTGAACAAATTATATACTTAATTGACAGACTGTTTCATCCTTTTCTGCTAGCTTTTTTTTTTTGTGTGCAAATAACCTATCAGACTTTCCAAGTAGTTCTTCATGTCACAACAATGTCAGAAATACCGTGAGTGACTAACTGGGCTACCAGAAGCCTTTTTTCCTTCTTGGGCTTCATGCGGCAGTCCCATCTCAGCTAAGACTCCCAGTGTTGTGGAAAACTATGCTCTTCTAAGGTTTCATTACCATTCATTTACCTGTAGTGAATTTTCCTTAATTTGTTGCATTCCCTCCTCATTTACTAACCTCAGACCAGTCCCTTCTTCCATTCTGTTGTATCCCAGGGCTCTGTTTCTGAATGGTGTTAAGTAGCTTGGGAAGTCTCTGCTGTGGTTGTTTTCAGCTGAAGCCGGTCGACAGCTGAGTAACTGTAGGTTGCATAACTCACAGTCTGGCCCAATATATCTTGTCATAGGAAAACAAAACAAAGCAGATGCTGAAAACAGGTAGTTGGGTTTTTTATCTGCAGAGCTTCCTGCTGTCTGCAGCCACTCTTTATGTTATTATAGGACAGTACTTTCTGTTTTGGTGAAGTCCTGAGCTCGAGCTGGAGAAGGAGCAGTACCCTACACTGCTGTGAGACATCAGCCCAGCACTTTGAGACCTCAAAGCTCTTACCTCTCAGATACCTTCTGCCTTTTTACGGATCTTGAAACATGCTGAGATGGAACTTCAGGAGTTTCAGCCAGAATCATGTGGATACATGGGCAGTAAACACAGTGTTAAGGACTGTTCTCCTCATGCTCTTCTAGCATTTTGGTAAAGCTCTTGCAATAAGGATCCAGCAAAGAGTTAGCTTGGTGGAAGTAAATTATAACTAGTGCTGCCTTTTCCTCCTTTTCTATACTGATGTGGGGTTGTGTGCTTTTCTATCCTTCAGTTGCTTTGAGGTCTTGAAAGCCTAGAGTAAGTGTACTTTGCTGAAATGAGAAGAGTAGGCTTGGTGCTGATGTATAGCGATTCATCGAAGCAGAGCAATGACCAGCTTTCCCATTCCAGTTCTCCTGTTGTGTATGAATTTCAGACACAGGGCTCAATAAAGCTCTTATTTATGTACATTGTTCATAGAGCTTGCTATTTGATTTAGGGATCTCCCAGTCATCTCATCTGCAATACAGGCTCTACCTTGCAGAGTTTAGCACTATAGCTAGAAGGTAACTTATCTCCAAAAGAGCTTGCCTTTGACCTTGAATGTTCTTGCAGTTGTTAAATGCTTGTGCAGGTTTCCTGAGGAGCTGGAAGAGCCAGTTTTGCAGTATGACTCTGCTTCTAAATGTGTCTGTAAAAACCAATGGCATTTAGGTTTTCCTGTTTGTTTTTTCTCTCCATGGCTTGTAGATCAAGTATGTCCAAGCTTGCAAGTGAGAAAAAGGATTTTCTAATTGCTAGTTTCAGAAACTCACTTAGTTGGTAAAGATACCTGAAGGTAAAGCTTCTACACCTGAAGGTTATTTGATTAGCTTTCTTGATTATACAGGAACCAAAATAGATATTACTCCTTCTGTCTTGGCTGTGCTTACTCTGCAAGGATGATAGAAGTGTTAAAACCTTGTTTGTGTCACTTGGCTACGCAGAATTGTCTATGAAGCAAGAGGAGCTTTTTTTGAAAGCTGTGCCAACCGCACTGTCAATATACTTATGGAATACCAGCACAGAACTGCTGTAGGGAATACAGCCTTACTAGCTACCCTCACCCTACGCAAGGCAAGCTAAACCAGTGAAAATTGTGTTTTCATGCTGTCACTGCATCAACAGTAGGGGTTTCTGTGGTCACAGCTTTTTTTAGTCACATGTTGTCATGCCACTGTCTGATACAGTCATGTTGGCAGCACCCTGAAGTTCAACCACTTTTCTGACTTTTCGTATGCTACAGAAAGGCATTACCTACCCCCTTGGACCAGGAGACAGATCTTTCCCGATTGTCCTGAGAGTACCAGCATCATTTAATTTGGGGAAAGGACAATCAAAATAAGATACTGCATGATAATCAGAAAATTCGGTCCTGCAATGCAGCATTATGGAAGGGGAAAAAGAAAAAAAGGCGCGAGAGAGAAAACAGAGCAGTTTGTCTCCCTGCACCATATAGGGGAATTCAGAGCAAGAGAACTGTGTATTTGGGTCAGCTGAGTCCTAAAGGAGAATTTTCATGCAGTCTTTTCAACCCATTTTCATATATGGTTGTTGAAGATGCCAAACCCTAAAGGGGCAAATATTAATAAGAAATAATCCTATAATTGTAAACTGCCTGTTCTGTTGCTGCTGCTATAATTTCAAAAAGAAAGCAACAATGCAGCTAGGGTATGTCTACATGATGCAATACAGGGTCATGCAGAGACACCTAAGTTAGCTCTGAACATGCCTATATGGGGACAGAAACATTATAGCCATATCAGGGCAGCACTCAGCTTGGGCCCATTAGGCAGTTTGTTTGGAGCTAGCTGAGACATCTCTGCCCAGCATGGAAATTTCTTAGTTCTCCAAATGAGCTTAGGCTTTGTCTAGGCCTGATCCAAAGCTCACTAAATTCTGAGAAGGTCTTTCTGCTGATTTCAGTGGACTTTGGAACAGACCTGGACATCATTTTCAGAAAGGTGTCCCTCAGTAGGGTTGTGTGCTCATGTCTGCCGTGCAGAGCATCTCTTCTGTGTGGTGTTCTGCAGGGTCAGAAGGAGATAAAAACAACTCACTGGGGACAGTGGGAATGGTCAAATACAGAAGAGTATCACACTGAAAAAACATCACATTAGTAAGAAAGATGCTTAGCGTGAAGTGATCTTCTCGCACGTTCTCTGTGTGAAATGAGACTGAAGTCAAATGCTCATTCCCTCAAATGTCTTCATGCAACTTCCATTATTCCTGCTTCACTCCAGTAACTTCTGCTTTGCTGCTTGTGGTCCTCTTTGTCCCAGGTGTTTCACACTTGCCCAGGATGCCCTCCACACTACCACTGCTAGGGTCAGTTCAGCTTGGATTAGTCTGTTCTCTTCCAGATCTAGCTTCAGGCTTTTTAATCTAAACTGAGAGATCCAGAGAGAGCAAAGGCTTGCCCACATCTCCTCTTTGTAATGACCACTTTTTATAGCAAGCCTAAACCAGAGTCCCTCCCCAATCGTTCATCAAGAATATGAGCATTTAAAAGTAACAAACAACATTTTTTGCAGGAGGAGTAATCAAAACTTTATTTTACTGTGTGAGGGTATTGAAGAATAAATTGATGGTTGCACAACACTGAATTTTCCAGAACTTGTGGGTTGTTGTGCATCAGTTAAGCAGTCTAGCCTCTGTGTGTGCATTTAAAGAAAGGTGACTTGTTTTTTTTCCTCCTTTTAAGACTAAGAGATAGGAAAGGATGTTTGAGAAAATCTCTCTGATGTCCAGATCATGAGGTCCAAAACCAGGCAGATTTTTTAAGAGACTTAAAAGGTGCTATAGTGTTTTAATGTGCCAGCTACAAATTGGCCCAGATAAATTTCATTTGTTTACAGAAAATACATGGTAGTGGTGCAGCAAGAGTACTTGTGCTTCTCCTACTCAGAAATGGCTGTAGTTAGTTTGAGCTTTTGGTATAGACTGTAGTTGTACCTCTTCCTGAGGGTTTCCCATAGTTGCCACTGCAGGAATACTGAATCACCTAGGTTTAAAACAGGCTATGCCGTGTGCTTTGCCTGGTGATTTATTCCTTGTCTTTATTACCACAGTGTCTGAGGAGCCGCACCGTGCTTTGCCTGCTTTGCCAAGTAGCCTGACACAAAGTGAACATGAAGCAGCTGTGAATTAGTCCTGGAGATTGTGACAGTAGAGTTAGGGGTAATGCATGTATGTGAACTGCTTGTGATTAATATCAAGTGTGTCTTTTTTTAGCAAGAAGCTGTCATCTTCAAAGTCCCCCCCACTTCATCTTGCTCATTAATTTTAATTTTTTTTTCCAGTCTTCCTGTTAAAAATGAATTCTTAATGAGTGCTTCTGCTATTTAAAATGCCTCAAATTCCCTCCGTAATGATGCCTCTCCATCAAACTGAAAACACATTCTTTGTAAACAAAAAACAAGACCTTGTGGCATGCAATTTGCATACCTTCTGTGGTGTCTTTGAATTTATAGTATTGAAATTTATTTTTAATTTCTTTCTATCTATTTCATTCTGGCTACACTTCATGTGAATGAACACATGAAGTTGATGGTTAGTTGTCATTTATTTTTTTACTTGGCCTCTGTTGAAAAAATGTTCCTATAAAAGCAGCGTTTGTATTTCCTCTGTCTCTGAAGTTTGAATAAAGTTTGACTTTTTAGTAGTGAATGATTCTTCTCAGCACCTGTGTTTCGCTATCATTTGGAGCTTTGGAAATGTATTCCAATAATTGTTTTCAGCATTTTAAAAATCCGTCCTGTGCTTGGACAGAAGTTTTAATCCCATTGACATGGGCAGGAATAAAATAATTAGCCAGTAAGTCCAGATCCGATTGGTATCAGAGGAAGTTTTGCAGTACTCATCTTTTTCTATCAGTACGTACAAAGAAAAATCAGTCTCTTTGTAGTAAATTGCTGATATCTTTGGATTAGCCACGATAGCCATGAACGACAGCGCAGAAGCAGAAGGCAAAGCCTGGGATGAGAGTCCAGCAGTGTACTGCCACCTTTCCATGCAAATGGACTTCATAGTCAGCGCAAAGGCATGCTAACAGTTCCTGAACTGTATATGTGTTATGGCACAGGCCCTTACCATGGTGGCTGGCTCTACGCCACAGTAGCTGACAGTAAAAAGAAATATATTGAAAGTAGGAAGTCTCTACAGAGCCCTGTGCTCCATCTCTTCATACCTACATATCATCTTCAGCCCCAAGAAGTGAACAAAATATGGTTGACTATCTTATATCCTACTGTAGCCTCGAGATCGAAGGGGAGCAACCTCAGATGGAAGTATACCTTTCTCCATTGAGTTCAGCCTTGAAAGCCTGACATCTCTACAGAAGTTGTTGAGTCTTACGTTTTGGTCACCCAGTCCAAAAACTACCTTCTACGATGAGGTCTCAGACTGGGGGTTCAAATACAGTAGTCACTTTTAAAAATGCTCTGCTCCAACACAGAATCACAGTGTTGCCTCCTTAAATATGTCATTTGACCTCAAATGTTCAAGGCGAACTAATCTTGGGAGATACCATATCTCATAGCTGAGTACTTAAATAGGTGGCATTAAAAATTACCAATCAGTTGAATGAGTGTGCTCCAAGCTTCTGACTTACGTTCTTTGCAGCCTTTGCCTCACTGCTTGCAGACTGTCCACAGAAATTTTACCTGTCTTAATTTCAAGGAACCTTAGGAACTAAAATCTGCTTTTCTGAAAATACTGTGCTTTGAGCTCTTGAGCTAGAAACTGTTGCAAGTGAAAGTATTAGACACTTGCATGGGAAGGAGCTAATTTCCAAAGCATTTTGGTTCTGTTTGAGCCATGTCTACTCCTCCATTATATTATTGTTAACTGTCTTTTCTTGACTTTAGAACCAGCAGGCAAGAGACACTTTGCCTCTTGACACCAAGGGTAAACCAAGACCATTAGGGGAGAGAGGAACTGTCCATGTTGTTAAAAGAGAATTGTTTGTACATCAGCAAAACTGTGATAGAAATGAAGAGGATTCCTAATGGAAGCCAAACAATTATTCATGCAGCAGAGGAGGATGTAATTTCCAATCTGAAGCACTTTAGGGGCCTTCATCTGCCTTTTGCTGTGTGCTGGCTGGCATCTCATTTCCAGGAGTTATTCTGCCTCTATCAGCACAACTGTAATCTGCACCCACTGCTGTGCTAGCCTGTAAATCACTGCAGCTGGTCATGTGCTCCAAGTTACTGTGTGCAGTCTGAATGTGCTACCGAGGACCCTTCCTGCCAGCACCCAGCTTCCAGGAAATGCATTTCTGCTTTCCCTCAGTGAGACTTTCCTTTCTGGTTTCCATCTTCATTTCAGAGATCTACTGCCTGGTATTAGAGGGCTCTGTACAACAGAATCTCCTCCTTGCTTGGCAGTCAGTGAGATACAAACAATACATTGCTTTTCTTGTAATATACCCTCTGTAGTATTTAGGTAGGGTAGATATACCCGTGGCTTTAAATTGTGCTGGTGATAGAACTGTGAAATGGGAAATGCCTTTTTAGTATCTCTTGTCTTTCCCACTGACCTAAATGCAAAGTTCCCTGAAGTATATTCCTCAGCCAATTTCGTTATGGTATTCATTTCAAATGAATTTGACAGTCAATTTCTGTCTGGTTTCTGCTTCCGAATTCAGGATGCTAGCTTGTGTACTTACTGAAGCTTCCATGAATCCATTTGTCAGTATTTCAGTGACTCATTTGGGATTAAGCAATTTTTCAGAAACATATTATTAGTAAAACCATTCATATTAGTTGCTGGTTTATATTCACTGTTTCTAGTTTGTGTCCCTTGTTATCTTGGTTACATGGGTTACCCTCTCATTAGCTGACTGTAACTTTGTAAAGCAGGTGAGAAAAGAGGTTGTCATGGTAAATAATGAACAGTGTATTCCCCTCTTCTCACATAAGTAGTGGGTATGCACAGAAAGTAATGCAATCCCTCAGACAATGAGAAAACATCTTTGCCTGGGGGTCTTTAGAAAGACCAGATAGAAAGGGGCACAGACTTAGTGAACAAAGTGACCAGTAGGTTCTGCACAGGCATTGTTTGACTACTTTATTCCTACATAATAATAACGGTGTGTATCACTCACTTAAAAGTATCTCATAACAAAAAAAACAACCAAACAAATAAAAAGCAGGAACTAGAAGCATGCACAAGCTTGGTGAAGATGGAAAGGCTACTGTAGAGCACATGATTATGGTGGCAATATCACATTCCTGTCTATGTCATTGAGAATCCACTTCCATGCTCCATACAATTTACCGTAACGGAGGTTGTACCTGTATTATGACAGCGGAGCAAGGCATATATAAATGGGTAGTCAGAGGTGCTCTACCTTCAGGTAGAGGTTGTTGTCAAAGCACAATGCCCCATCTTGCTGATCTAAACCTTTAAGTCATAGCCCTGGTCTTGCTTCTTTTTAATTGTTTCTTTTAACTGTTTAGCAGCCAACACTGAGTGAAGTAATGACTGAAGATGCAGAAATAGCCTTGTAGTGTGAAGGATGAGGGTAGCGATCAGGAGGAAGGACTGGAAGCTTTCTCTTGTAGCTCATGGACTGTGCAGCTTAGAAGGAACTAAGATCTATTCTCTTGCAGTCACATGCTTTCTGGTGGCATTTGGCTTTGGCATGATGTCTTAAACTTCTGCTTCTCAGCTCTTCTCTTTCTCTCATGGATCCAGAATGTGCTAAATCAACGTATGTTTTTTAAGGATATTCTGCTCAAGACAGAGAAGCTGAATGTGGGAGAAAAGAAACGATCTTCAGATTTTTTACTGATAATCCAATCTACCAGACAGCAGTCAGAGCCTGCTCTTCACTGTCCCCACCAAGTGGGACTAGGGGCTCTGGCCTCCTGCATGACTAAGCAAATGGCTGCAAGTGGTTTAAGATACTAACATCCTCTTACTGCTCATTACTGTTCCCCTTGCAGAGCTGGCAGAAGAGAATGTCCATCAGGCACATTAGCTTACTATTATCTGTGGTTTAAATTGATATGCTGGACAGTGAATGGGAGTGGCTGAGGTGTAGGCGCAGGGTTCACTTGTCTTGATTCTGCTGAAGGACTAAAAGAAGGAGTAAAGTGGGTACATGGACACAAATACAGTTGACAGACCAGTGAAGGGATGTGCTAGCAGCCTAACCTTGTTATGGCCCTCAATGGTGGCTGGTTTTGGGAAGGTTGGGGGGGAGGGTTTTGACCTTTCTGAAGGTCAAAAAAGGAACCTGTCTAGAGTCTTGGCTCTCAGGTCTATATTTTAATCACTGGTGTGGCACGGTGGCACCAAGAATAGTATTTCTTTTGTGGCTTGTTTGAAATTTTGTGAGGTTACCTATAGGACTTGTCTAGATAAGTAAACTAGTTGGAATAGCTGTTGAAACATGAGCTTCTTGCATCACCTCAGAACTAGTTCCACGTGTATAACATCTCATTCTAGACCAAGAATTTGTTTTTGTCATAGAATTTAATACCCTTTCAAACTTCTGCTGAATGGGAAAAGACAGTTTTTAGTTGACTCCCTGTGCAGAGCAATTTGAGAATACTTATTTCTTTTTAAATTTGCTTTCTTGTATAGAGAAGGAACTAGACATGTAGATGTGAGGGGAATGTGTTTTGCCATGTAAATTCTAGAGGAGAAAGAAACCTGCTTTGCAAAACTAAATCCAGCCCCCATAAGAAATCAAAGGCAAATTCAAAGGTACAGGAGCATAAACACTACCAATTGCAAATGAGTGGCCTTTTATGATAAGTTTCAGAGCCTGATCTTGCCACGTTCCCAGTTCATAGTAAGTGCAACTGTGTGATTGCAACTACATCATGTGCCTGGGAGCACAGAAGGCACACCAGGAGGTGCTCATCAGATGAAGGTGAAGGTTAGGACTGCAGTTGCAATTACAACCGTTGTGGTCTAACCCGGCAGGCAGCTAAACCCCACACAGCCGTTCACTCACTCCCCCCTGCCACAGTGGGATGGGGGAGAGAATCGGAACAAAAAAGTAAAATTAGTGGGTTGAGATAAAGACAGTTTAATAGGACAGAAAAGGAAGGGGGGGGGGGAATAATAATAATAATAATGATAAAAGAATATACAAAATAAGTGATGCACAATGCAATTGCTCACCACCTGCCGACCAATGCCCAGCCAGTTACCAAGCAGTGATCACCCCTCCCCCAGCTAACTCCCCCCAGTTTATATACTGAGCATGACA
>NW_008796218.1:383436-490957 GCF_000699145.1 Aptenodytes forsteri
AAGCTGAAAAGTCCTTGACTAGTGTAAGCACTACTTAGCAACAACTAAAACATTGGTGTGTTATCAACATTATTCTCATAGTAAATCCAAAACACAGCACTGTACCAGCTCCTGGAAAGAAAATTAACTCTATCCCAGCTGAAACCAGGACAACAACCCCTAGTAAATCTACTCCTGGTTTTGGGCCACAAGGTTATTTATCCTAAGGAGAGAATAGGCTGTTTCCTGTAATCTGTTGTGAGGCTCGGGGAGAGTGAATAAGGTATGGGGGAGTGCTGCTTGGAGCAGAGCAGGTTTGGCTTTAATTTGTGTCGCCACCCTTCCTCCTATTTATTTGACACATTTTGTTCTATGTATTTTAAATAAATGGAGGAATGTATTTAGTTGGGCTTCTCCTGAAAGGCAAGAGAAGTCTCTGAGCACAATCTGTGAAGTTTTCTCTTCCAATATCCCTGTTGCTAATAAAATCCATAGCTGCAGCGTGATGCAGTTTCTACCTCTCTCTCTTCTCCGTGGGAGCTGGTTTTCCTGTGAACTGAGGTCAGCCATTTGAAGAGTCCCCAGCACAGTCTAAACCCAATTTCCCATTGATGCTCACTGTTTTCGGGGGCTGTGAAAGGCACATCTTTAGCAAGCTATGTGGATCTGCCTGTCTAGGGCTCTGATGCATACTTGAGTGTCATTCTTATTAAAGCTAATCAGTTATAGGCTCTGTCACCAAGAGCAGCTGTTTGTCTCCTAAATGAGAATTCCCACACCTGCGCCTGCCCTCATTACAGCTACATCCCCACCACACTGCGTCCTGCTCACTTCCTTCCCTTCCTGTGCCTCTTCTAGCTGGAAGTCAAAGACAAAGATTCCTCTGGCCTGTCAGTGTTGTGTGTGCCATATGACAATTCAGAGGGAAGCCTCATGGTCCAGCGGCTGGAGCAAATGTCTGCGGGACTGGCAGCGCCTGGGATGCAATGCTGGCTAAGCAGCTGACTGCATGGCCTTGGGCGAGTCACTTGACCTCGGCATGCCTCAGTTAACCCAGCTGGAAAATTGGGTAAAAAGCAGAAACCTTAATGCGGTGTCTGAGCTGAGTTCTCCTGGGAAAAGATATAAATGGCAAGAAGGTGGGTGTTTACTGCTTTAGGCTTATGAATTATGTGAAGTATTAGATGACTGGAAGTGCCAACTGGTGTAAATAGCTGGTGCCCAGGTGCACGTAGAGAACGGTGACAGAAATTGATGGCAGCGCTCCCTAGGGAAAAGCACTCGGGTTTTGTCTCAGGCCGTGGCACATGCCATGTTTGCATGGGAGGTAGTGGCCAGCTGTGACTAGAGTTTAGTGAATGACTGCTGTGCTCATGCTGGGACACTTTTTCTTGGTATATTCCTTAAAGATCTGATGTTCCCTATTTGGGGCATCCCTGATTTTGCTGGAATATTGGGAGACTGAGATGAATTAGTAATATATTGGGCAGAACTCAATAGACTCCATTCTCTATGATTCACCTATCACTGTGAAGTAAAAAAGGTAAGAAGGGAGAGGAGGGGAAGGGAGTAAATGCTACAACTGTAGATGTGTGAAAGCAAATCTCAGGAAGAAAAGCAACTAAAAAGAGTAAGTTTCAGACCCAGTGGCTGCTATTTCCTTTGAAATATTCTGGCAGATTTGGTCAGCTTGTGATTTAGCTAGAGTTAGACGCACCATAGTCTGGAGATGCACAAACTGCCTTCAAACAGCTTCTCTTGTAGCCTTGCATCGGGCTTTGGGTCAGGAACCTCCCCATGACTTCAGTCCTGTAGCTCCAGGCTGCCGTTTACCAGCCTACTGCAGTCCTTCCCACTTCTCCCATTGAAGTCCTGAATCTCCCAACAACTTGCACTGTGCAAATTTTCCTGGTAAATTAAGATATGGGTTCTTTGCATCTTGCAAATAGCTTGGTAGATGCATCTTAACCTGTCAGGAAGAATAACAGGTATGGAAAGATCTTGCATGTTTGAACAGCTCCTCTCTCCACCCTCATTTTCCTCCACTTTCTTCAAGCAGCATGACCGACTTGGATCTGCCATTTGTTTTTGCAATAGGGAGGTGTCTATCTGGTCCAGAGAAAGAAAGTTGCACAGCATGAAATTCAGGCATAAACTTCAGCCAGAAACGAAATTATTTAAACAGCAATAAAGATTCATTCCACTCCTCACAGATTCCCCCATGCAGCCTGAGTGGCATTTTTCCCAGTTCCAGTCCAGAGGGATTTTAACAGCAGACCCGAATATGCTCTAAAGTAAGATTAATCATTGACCAAGGTCAGCAGGACAGAGCTTGCAGTAGTGGAGTACATTTAGCATGTATCGTCCTTGTCTTCTTTTTTTATCTGTCCAATTTGGTTCACCTGCATGTGTTCACCAGCTTGTGCCATCCCCGCTCTCCCTCCCTCCATCCCTTTTTAACTTTGTGACAATTGACATTGCTGAATTCAGAGGCAGGCACTTTATCTTGGTGGCTGGCTGCCAGTTTATCTAATCCAGGGCTGATGCATTTGACTTACGGCTGTGCTGTCACTTGCCCCTGAGCTATGCACCTGTCTGAGGTTCTCTGTCCATCTCATTTGGACTAGCATCCCCCCTTTGCCAAGGCTTCTTGCAGGTTGTCTGCTACAGATAAAGGAAAGGAGGGCCAATGTTAGAAAGAGCCTGCATAGAGGGAAAAGAAGGAAGAAGAGCAAGCAACAGTAATAAATTACTAACAGTCATCACTGTGAGCCATCTGCAGAAATCCCCATGACAATACAGACACTGGGGATATTGCTTGTAAGCAGTGCTGTTAACACCTTCTGCAAAGGAAAAGCTTTGTGAACACCCACTGATCCCAGAGAAGGCACTCACTGGAAGCCAAGTTTGCAGCAGGCATTAATAATCCTATAGAACAATATGTGCCAGTTAGAAATAGCCGAGCTATTTATCTCCAGAGCTCTCCTTGGGCAGCTGCAGAGGGGCTGGCTTTCTATATTTCTGATTGACACTTACTAATCCAGTATCTTTTCTATCTAAAATACATGAACAGAATGATACAACACAGATGATAGTCTTTGAAATTATTATTTGTATTATTTAGCATAGACTTGGCTGAAGTGTGAATGTGGTATTGTAAAAACAGATAAGAATAGGCAATCCTTACTCCAAAAATTAACCATCTTAATAGTCAATTAAAGGATAGATCAAGTGAAGTGATGTACCTGGCATCACATGCAAGGTAAATGGCAGAAGTGGAGAAGACACCAGATCGTCTTGGTCCTGGCATACTGCCTTCCCCCTGTATCACATTGTGTGAGCACTGCTTTTCAGTAGAGTTTCACAGCACTTTGCAAGAAATTGTGAATGAATCTCCACCAGAATCCCATGAAGAATTAATGAATGAAACTATATCGCAGTCCTACAAATTAAGTATTATTGTTCCCAGTTTGTAGGGAGGCACAAGTTGCTAACCCAAAGTTAAGCAGCAAACAAACTCCCAAGGTTTTCACTTCAGATCCTTTTCAGGTATTACTTAAAATATTATTAGGTGATGGCAGGCCTCTTTTTCATGTGGAAGGAATCAGTCAGCAATAGACTGCCATTATTCACATTTAATGTGTTATTCCTTACCTGGAAAACTACCTTGGCACTAGAGAGGACAAGGAGCCCAATGACTAGGAGATGCAGGTCTGGTGTGGCCTATGTAAGTCAAATGAAGCTTCACCCATCCATTGAAATCTTCCCTAAGATTGAGACTGATTTTTCTTCTGCTCACCTTCCCCCTTCCTGTTTCTGCCCCAGAAACCCCAAACTTTTGTGGTTTTAGGCTGCACAAGGGCCCAAAAGACTTTGGGGCATTTTGACTAGTGAAATGTCATAGAACCCTAAATTCAAGGTAGGCAGCTCAGCTTGGCCTTTGTGCCTGCTGTTAATGGATGAAGGCAAACCACCAGCTGTCACTGAAGGATCATCCAGTGATGATTCCTGCTTGAAGACAAAAGAGTGTAGATCTTCTCTCAAAGAAGATTCCTCATAAATAAATAAATAAATAAACGGTGGCCAGGCCTTCCCAAATAATGCAGCTAGCAGATGGAAGAGAGCAGGGCTGGTGTCTCTATTTATGTCAGTGAATGTTTATCCAAATGGACGGACTTTCCAGGGAAAATGCATGCTATATAAAACACCTGACATCTGCTGAGTTCCAGGTGCCTGCCAAATTCTGCCCTGTCCCAGGTGTGCTTATTCCCTATGAAGTTTGTTGCCGCCAGCAGAGTGACAGCATACCGCAAGTAGAATGGAAGATAGTGATGATCAGTCCCTCTGATAGCCGTTTTGGCTGAGTCAAATTGTGTTGCCATGCACTCAATCCCCTGCTTATCACAGGATGCAGCTGTGTGCTACTGGAACCATTTCTAATTGTGCATGTGGCTGTCTCCTGGAGGATTTTAATAAGCCCTGCAGAGTATGTAGGAATTAGACAGTGTCTCTTTAAGCAATTTGTAAACCCCCGAGAGCATTCTTGATTTTTCTTGCAGAAGCCACCAGAACCAATCCACATAGTGGTTCATGTAGGTAGTAAGGCTTTGCTTGTTTACATCCAGCAGAGACTGTAATTTTGAATGGAATAGTGGCCATGTGACTTCTTCATATTCCTGACATTGTATAGAGAGCACATACACCATCCCCTGGTGAGAAGCCTAGTCTGAAGAGGTCTGCCTGTACAGCGAAGATGTGCAATTCCTCAAATGTACTACTACTATTCAGCTGATGGTCTTCCTTGATGCTATCACCGATAGCACCTCCCGCTGCAGCCCTCTCGAGGCACAGCATAGAACTGACCTTTTTCAAATGGAGCACCCCTTTAAAAACTGTTCTCATATATTTTAATTAAAGTAAAAGAGCAAATTTTTAGATCATAAAGGCCAACTTTATTCCTAAAAGCAAATACAAGCAGCAGGTAGTAAAAAGAACTAGATCTTTATTGCAGAGCATTGTACGTAATAAATATTTATCAACTTAATTCACTGGTATAAATATGAGCTCATCTCTGACTTTTCTCCACCAGTCCTCTTCCTCCATCTCAACTAGGTGCAGCATTTACCTGTTATCCATCTGTTCACTCCATTGTAATCTGCTACTGATTACAGAATCTTCTTTTCTTTCCAATGATTACTTCTCTAGAAATGCATCAGTGAAAAGAGCTAACACATTATCATTTAGGAACTTCCCATTAATGAATGGGAAAAGATTTCTTTGTCCTTACAGAGAAAAAAGAAAGGCAAACATATACAATCATTTATTGTGTAGTTTCACTTAACAGAGCAGAAAACACTGCCACTTTTAGTGAGTGGAATTCCTGAAGTGAGCGAACTCCTGGGAAAAAGATAAAAAATGGGTACTGGGAGGTAGCCTTTGTCTCATTTCCCAAATACTCTTTGAAATCTGGGTCCTTGCCCTGGCTACTGTTGACCATGGGCCTACCATGAGAACATCAGTTTTGAGAAGTGATTAGGGAATGACCTACCAGAATGAGTGGGAAATCAATTAAATGATTGAGGTTGGGGGTTTAAAATGAACAAAAAACACATTATGAAACTGCAAAATAATGGGAGCCTAAAGCATGTATAGGTTCAAGAGTTAAAGAGAGCCGGTTGGATAGACGTTCCAGGTCAGGTGGTCCTTGCTGATTGCCAGAAGCCGAAGGGGGTAGATAAACTAGGGAAGACTCTCTCCTTAGTTGCTCTGTTTGTTAGTGTGTTTCTATAAGCAGTGGCTGCCGGCATCTGTTGGGAAACCTCTGGACTAGCCAGACCCCTAGTCTAAGGTCCACCTCTCACTGCTTTCCCAGTCTTGGTATGGCTAGAACTGTCTATTTTTGTACTTACAGGTATCAAAACAAAGGCATGATGTTAAATGGGGCCTTAGCAAAATATGAATGATAAAATGATAATGGATAAATATGTAAAAAAATTGATTTTATCAGCACAAAGAAATAAATTATAAGACCAGACTCAGCTGAGTGAATAAATCCTACTTTTTGTATGGCTTTGGTAAATTTGGGACTGACTTTTCATATCCAGGTTACACGTACTACTGCTCTGTTTGGCCATAGCTTTAGGCCTGTTGTGCCTGTTCAGAGGTCTCAGAGGGATGCACTGGGATATCCCATCGAGTGTTCAACACAAGCGAGCAAAGCAGCTCCAGCTGTGAGGGTAGGAGAAGGTACCATGCGTCAAGTGAGATGAGCATAACTTCCCTGTGGTTTCTCTGTTTTGATAGGATGATACAGCTCCTTGTTCACTTGTAGTGGAACAAGTATCAAGTGCGCATGCTCTTCGCTATTAGGAAAATGCCCTTTGCAGCAGGTGATAATTTAAAGAGCTCCTTTGTTTGATAAAACATGTTTGGGGTTTGGTTGAGCAGAAAATGTATTCATTGCAGATTAGCTTTCAGTCGTAGCTTTTTTTTTTAAGCTGTCGATGTATGGGAGCTGGACTTTGTGTATAAGCCCCATTCTCTGTGAGAGCTCATTGAAAAAAAATTAAATGTGTGATTTCCCATACATGTTGTCTGAATGCACTGAGTGCTGAAAATCCTGGGGGGGGGGTTAAGTTCCTGTTGGGCATTGTGAGACTTTGGGGGTTGTATCCCCCGCAGACGAATGTCGTCTTCCTGCCTTGCAGCTCTGCCAGGGCATTTCGGCTTTGTCCTGATCTCCCATCCTGGGAGATTTAGTTCATGTCATCCCTCTCATCACCTCTCCTGATCTTCTCCCTTTTCCCATTGCACCATCTGAACACCTCATTATTGCTTGGGATGTTGTATCTCTGGTGACGTGGCTGAACCTCCAGTATGCCTGGACACAAAGTCACCCAGTTAATTTTGCTTCAGGCTGGGGCTGTGCTGAAACCTGTGTAACTGCAGCAGGTAGAATGTGAACACATGAGGCCAATACATCACCAGAGCCCTTTCTCCTGCTTTCCATATTTTCCAGGCTTCTTCCTGCCATTTGCATCAAGTAAAAACCAGTGCAAAAAACTTGGTAGTCAGTTATAGAGAGAAGTATTTTGATTCACTCACAATCCTGAAGTGCAACATTTGAAGAGCAGAGAGGAAAGAAATAGCTGTTCTTGTAACCTTTGTTTTGTTCTTGCAACCTTTGTTTTGTTCTTGCCGTTTCTGCGAAGGAAATGGGAAGGCCCTTTACAGGGGCTGGGGGACACTACTCAGTGCTTTCCCATCCCCCTGGTGCAGAGATGATGGATCGCTCAGCTGCACATGCGCTCTCTTTCTCTTGTTACATTATTAGCCCTGTTCTGGAAAGCAGCGGTATTTAGGATTGGGCAAGGATGCCTTTAGGATGCATGTTGATTTGCTCGTAAAATAGGACGGATAGAGGGAGTGAAAAGTGAGGGAACGAGAATTGGGTCAGACAGAAGCTTCCAAAGAGCTTAGCTTATTTGGAGAAGAGAAGAAGAAGCAACAGTAACAAACCATAGGACAGTGAAATTGATTCCCCGTTCCCTCTTCAGCATACCCTCCTCCGGGTAAGCCTGTTTTGGTTGATAGTGAATATTTCATGCAGTGCTGAGCGTTTTCCGAACTGTGGTGTCCTAGTTTTTCCACCTCCAGCCCCAAAGGAATGTTTTTACATCATGGAGCTTTATTTTTGGGAAGGGGAGGAGGGAGCGGAGGCTGCAGGCTTGCGAAGAGACAGCAACAGAGTGGTTCAGAGAACAGCTTGGCTCTGATGTCTTGGCTGAGAATCTCACCTCCGCTCCTTTGCTCCCTCCAGAAAGCTCAGTGAAAAGGGTCGGCTCCCAAGGGGCTGGAGCATGGTTCCACTCAGAATAAAATAACCCTGAAAATGGCACCCTGCCTCTGCCTGGATCTGCTCTCAGCGCACTGCCATCATCATAGCTGCTTCGTTAGCTGACAACAACGAGCTGTTGTTACTGTCAGCACTGCAGGTCTATATAGCTACCAAAGGGAAGAGCCATGTCAGTTCTACCTCATGCACCAGCGCCCAGAGGACTGCCTGGCTCCTCACTGCATGTCAACTGTCTCTTCAGGAAAGGGGAGGCACCAAGTCTCATCCCTCTTTACTACCTCCCCACCTCCCCTCCATGTAGAAAGACCAGCTAAGAGTTTGCAGGTGTGGCAGTGTGAGTCCAAAAGCCTCCTAGGTCCTGATCCGGTGCCCTCCAGTGTCAGAGTTCTGAGTCGTTGCAGTAGGCTTTAGGCTGGGCACTTTATCCTTTAAAGTAAACCCTCAAATCCTGCTGGGTACTTAAGAAGCAGGATAGGGAGCAGTATCATTCTTTCCCAATGTTTTATTCCCTCTTTTGAAATCAGTCTTTTAAAAGTTTCCACGTACATTTTTATGAATCTGGTGGAAGGTCCTTGCTTGAAACTGAGACCTACCACACCACAATACCTCCAGCTGCCTCTGAAAGCACCACAGCAGAATAGACTGCCCCACTAATCTGCCAAACAGCTCAGAGTCTTGTGTTATCCCCCACCCCAGCAAACTCTGAAGGAGGTTGGTATCCCAGACCCTGCTGTGGATTTGTGTTTCACAAGTGCTTCTTCCCTTTAGGAGAGGCAGAACAGCTATGAAGCCTGGAAAAGTCCCAGAGCCTCAATATGCTTGCTCGTATTAGCCTCCAAAAAGCACACTTTACCTGACCAGCTGAATTAGCATCTACTGTAACCAAGATAGCAGCACAGCAATTCAGAGTCTGACTCACCCCTATTATGGACTGCAAAGTCCAGCACTCGTGTTGCGTGATTCCCTAGGTAGCCTCTTTTCTCCTACCTAGTCACGCTTGCCCTCTATGCTCACTGCCCATTATTAAGGGGCACAAACTGGCAGAGCTTTTTCCTCAGATCACTGAGCTGCAGCTCTAGATCCTCTGTTCCCCCGATGTTAGTCCACAATGTGAAGCATTTGCTGTGTGGCTTGTTAGTCTGAAGCAAGCTGTGTTCACACACCCTGAAGGACGTGGGGCAGGAGTGAAGCACGAAACTGCTTTGTTAATGCTTTAGACTTGCAAGATTTTGGTTGGTGCAAAAGGGCCTGAAGAAGGTGACGGTACATCTTTCTTCCTTGGTGGTTCTTGTCCCCTTACAGGAGAGGAAGGGAGAGGTAAAATGGTTCTTTCATGGTGTGGTGGAGGCCAGAGGAGAGCTGTGGAATATCCCCAAAGCGTGCTCCACCTCCACAGCATTACAAAACAGCAGTTCAACGGGGGACGCAGAAGCACTTAGGGAAACTGCAGCTAAAACTAAGTGAACCTTTCAGGCTACTTATCACAGCATTTGCAGTCCCTGCTTCAAGGAGGAACAATAATAAATAAAAAAAAAATCTTGCAAAAGGACCTAGTATCCATCTAGAGCATTGGATGAAATAAAAAGTGACAAACAAACAAAATCACCAGCTCCTGCTTTAGAAACTGTTGTTAAAAATAAACCATCATTCACTGCTGCAGTCCTGCCAGTTCCTCCCTGCTGAGAGCAGGAGACTCAGAATACTGCCTATCTTTACATTCCCTGCGCATGTTGTATAGTTTAACAGCTCTCTCTGTTGTCATGACAAAGATTCCCTGCTTTTCAGCATGAAGCTTGCTCTATTTCTAGTCTACCTGTAATGTCACCTGCCTTCCCTCCCAGCTTACAAGACACTGTATTTTCCTGTGCTCAGAGGGTGTGTGGTGTCTCTGCTTGCTTCTGACTTACATGAGGCAGTTGCTGATTCCCAATTCCTTGCATGGAGCCAGGGCAGTAGAGAAGAGCACCAGCACCAACCACAATCAGGTGCTCAGCAGTGGCAGCATACTTTGAACTTACATTTTGCTCCATATGACATATTGCAGACTTCACCCCCCACTGCTTCATTCTCTGCAGGCTGTAAGTTGAGTTAGTGGTGACATTTGAAATGTCATTTTTTGTCTGTGTTTGTCAGAGGATGTGTCTTAGCACGTGTCCTGTCATACTAGGCACTGTAGGTGTGTTTAAAAACAAAGCAAGGGACCATCTCTGACCTGAAGCATTTACAGTCTAAACAGGCAATGCATGTAAAAGGGCAGAAATTGTGGGAAAAGTCCAATATCTTACTGTCTCCGTTCTCTAAATACTGAACTAAGGCATGGATAGATTAAGTAATCCATCCAGGGCAAAAGAAGCTATCAAGAAAATCAGAAAGTGAAGCTAGACTTTCTGAATCCCAAATCAGCGCCTCAACCTCACACCCTCCCTTGTATACTCTGTCAGAGCAAGCCAGTATTGATGCCATATTTCCTAGAGAGATTTGCCAGAGTCTTTCCAGACCCAGTGAATCCAGACTAAGTTATGAGAGCCTTAGACAGCTTTATGGCTTCCTTTGGATATCATTTCAGATAATCATTCCAACTTTAACCCCACCCCATGAAACCTCCAGGTTTTAGGTGGTTTTCATTTTGTTTAGAGATATGCCAAAGGTGGGTTTGGATGCAGACCTCATTCAGATTAAAGTTTGGAACTATGTATATACATGCAATAAAAGGTATTGCACCTTTTATTTCATTTTAATATTTGGTTTTATATGTGTATTTATGCCAAACAGTTATAGATGTGTCCAGTATTTGGGGTGTTTTTCTTGAGGAATAGGTAGATGATGTTTGCTGTAATGAGACTGACTACTCCCACCTCTGGTGGGACCCCGCAGCCTCTCAGCACCTCCAAACTTCAGGGCTTAGGCCTAGACTTTTCAGAGGGGCTCAACTTCCATCATTAGGCCAGATTTTCATTAGACTCAGTCAACTATAGTGTCTGAGCAACTTGAAAATCCAATTTTTGTATCATGCCTAATTGGAAAGGGGTTTCTTCTTAAAATCTTAGCTATAGGTAGTTCAGCAGCTGAAAATCTGTCTTTAGAGTGCTTAAGTGCGGAGAACCCAAAATTACTGAACTTTTTGAAAATGTGGGCATTACCTGCTGCTGCCACCACTCACAGGAGAGCTGCCAGAGGGGACACATCCTTCCTTAAGGGGATTCCTGAGGGGGGGAGTTATCAGCATCTGATGAAGCTCCCACTGGCAGTACCTGAATTCTCAGAGGGAGGCAAATGCTAACGGTAAGCAGTATTACAGAAAGCTTTTTAGTGTTTCTCAATGGTGATTTTTGTAGAATTATAATTGCATTTTTGGGAAAAAAACCTCATTTAAGAAGAGGCTCTTTAATCCTAATGTAAGAAAATCCCCTGTGCTCCAGTTTGAAGAATATTTTTCTTGGGAATGAAAAGGGTGCTAGCGCCTTTCAAGGGCCTGACACAAGTTATGTTAGCACCGGGAGGCTGCTCTCCAGTGACTGACAGCAGTCCCCAGTGAGGAAGATGTGCCAATGAGGTGTTCAGTGCTGATGCTTTCTAATACAGCCTGCCCACTCACATGTGCCCCGCAGGTCCTAGAGCCACTGTCCATGTGATAGTGACACTGTCCTGAAGTGACTGCTTGTTCTAGGGTCCCGAAGAAAAATTGCTTGGAAAGGACAAAGGAACGAAATACAAAAAGGATGACTATCATTCTTGAAAAGACCACCTTGCGCCTGGCCACTCCCACAGCTGGTTTGGCTGGGGGAGGCAGGCGGGGGGTTACTGGAGGGAATCCCAGAGCTGGTTTGGCTGGGGGAGGGGTGTGGGGGGGTGGAAGGAAAGAAAGGGATGCAGGTGGAAGTTACCACCAAAGAAACATTAAATCCTTTCTCACTGTGTTAGTTAGTTAGTTTTCTTCATTTCTCTCTGGATTCTTGCTTCTTTCTGTTTGTCCTGCAGGACAAAATACCCACATTGTAAGGGTAATCTGTGACAGTGAAGGCGCTGTTGTTTGTGCTCAGCCAGTGCTGCAGAGGGAATAGGAGCTCTGACATCACTGCATCTGCTTTGTACCAGCACATCAGGTCATGTGCAGCTCCCTCATTTTTCTGTTGATGAGTTGAAAAATGGGAACGCGCCTTACATTTTGGAAATGCTTGGCAGTCCTGTTCTGGCTGTTGACTGATCTTTGGTTTGGAAAAGCTATTACTGAAAGAGGACTTTTGGTATACCTTTTGGTATTACATACTGCATTTTGCCAAGCAGTTATGTTTGTCGGTAGCTTGAAGGGCACAGCCTGCTTTCTCAAGTCTCTCTGCTGCATTAGATGGAGTAGAGATAAAGATACCTGTCTCTAAGGGTAAGTTAGAGTAGCCTCACAAATGCTCTGACTTCTGTTTTGATTCCCATAGTTTTGTACTCCAGGGACTGAAGGAGAATAGCAGCTGTGCTTTACCCACCAGCTGGCACTTTCATGTGTCCCTGACATATCTGGGTGGAAAACTGGCACAGTCTTTAGTCCAACTCTGCAACAATTACAGTGGCCTTTTGCATGGGAGGTTGCTTCCATGCATACATTTTAATGCCCTGACTCTGCTGGAACGTCAGTGTAACAGAGAGCCAGCCACAGCCACTGTGAGGACTGCAATACAACTCTTTTTCCTGCTTTTAAGGTCAGAACCTATATTCCTCTGTCACAACAACAACAACAAAAAAGTATGTTTCCTTTTAAAAGCAGTTGGGGATGGAAGAAAAGCCTTGTGTAGCAAGGAGGAGACAACATCCTCAGTCTTTAGGTGTCTGCAGCAGTGGCAGTAGCAGTCGCATCCCGAATGATTAATGAGCAGGCAGGCTGGATGTGAGGAGCAGAGCACAAGCCCTGTTGCAAAGCTGGCTGTGGGGATCCCCCAGGGAGAGGCGGGCTGCTCCAATACGGCAGAGGACTGGGGGTGGCTTACAGAGAGCTGACTGCACAGAAGGCAGCCGCTCTTAATGGTGCTGATGTCTTAATCGTTGGTGGCTTCGGCAAATACTTATCTCACGCCCCCATACTGTTCCAGTGAACAAAGGACTTGAGAAACATCGCTTGACCCCTTGGCATTAGGTGGGCTTGGGGCTGGAAAAAGCAACTCTATTTAAAGAGGTGTCATAAGGGGAAGAAACAAAGGGAAAGAAGGGAATTCTCCAGCCGAGGTTAAAAATAAAATACAAATCCTATTTTAACCCCTTGCCGGATTTGTTCTGCTGGATTAGGATCACTCCTGCAAAATGCAGGTGGTGTTTCGAGCAAAATGAGGGCATTTCTAGAAAGGCACCCTGGTTTTCTGTAGTAGAACAACAGTATATATATGCCCTCCTAAGCTGCACAATAAACTGGCAGTGCTTGAGGCATAAAGTGATTGTTCAACTACGTAGTCTATGCATCTGCTAGATCCTCGGTGTGTTGTGGAAAGGGATGTTTGCACAGGACTTGGAGACAGCCAGAAGGCCAAGAAAAGCAGAATGCAGCAGGGGCAACAGAACAAAAATGCTTGTAATGAAAGTCATTCTGCCAAATAGGACTTCTGGTACACTCACCCATGAAGGCAATCCCCTCAGGTTGTCTGAAAATCCTTTTGGTTGAATAAACAGTATAAGGGAGAAAAAATTAGGCTGGGTGGGCTGTTTCTGGCCTAAATTTGAAAATCAAACTCATTCATTCATGTAAACCCTCTGTAGATTCTGCAGTCCTGTTTCACCTCTGAGGTCTTGGGTTCACTTCTAACATCAGACACTTCTCCCAGAAGAAGGAATTCTGCTGCAAACTGGGTGGTTAAGTGAATCCTTAGGTCTAACGGAGATCATCAGCAGAGTAATCCCACTGAAGAGCTGAACGGAGATGCTGACTCCCACCCGGAGGCTTGGAGAATATACACACGTATCATGGAAAAGGATGAGGAAGAGCCATTACAGTTCAGATCAAGGAAAGGACACAGCTAGGCACTGCACATTTACTTCCCCTCTACAAGGAATGTTGTCTTATTTGAAAATATTCAGACCACTTTTAAGGGAGGGCTCTTTGCTTTGGTTATTTCCTCTTTTGCTTGTTTCCTGTTTCAGATTTAAAGAACTGCTTCATATTTCCAGAGCTGTACGCTTGTATATATTTTCCCTAAGTGAAGCTTCTGCTCATTTGTTTGAAGATAGAACTGACAAACTCAGGCCTTCAGTAGGTAGGCAGCAACCTCCTCTTCTGTGGTCTTTAAGTGACTAACCATTTGCAGATCATGAGCAAGATAAGGGATCAGAGAGACACAGCAGTGCTTCAGGGATCTTGGTATGCCTGGAGAGTGCTAAATTAGACCCTGTGGACACATCTCAGATTTCTCAAACAGGTCACTTCCCACAGGAGGAAGAGGGACGACAGTGCCTAGCTCCCTGGGTAAATGAAGACGTGTCCAAAGGAGTCTCATTAAAAAAGTAGCTCTGCAAAATGCGGGTTTAATGGGTCAGAAGTAAGGACTATCCCCACTTCCTGGTTGGCCACCAAAAACATTTACCTTGGCCACCAAGAACTTTCAAACTAAATGTGTTACTCTTATAGGTTTGGTAGAAGTTACAAGGCAATCTTTTCGTCACCTTCTTTCATCACTTCGCTCTCTATTGCTTGCACGTAGACCCTAGACTTTATAGTAGTGGTGCAGACTAAAGCATGCACTTTAAGCACTTTGTTGAAACGGAAAGAAAACATTTTCTACAAGTTCATGTCCCCAGCCACCCCGAAGGGAACATGGAAAAGGTCTGGAAAATTGGAAGGAAAATCACTTGTGCCTCAGAAAAAAGTAGTATGGAGCAGAAAAGGTTAACATTTTAGAAAGGTTAGCAAGCATAATGTCCTGGTTTCGGCTGGGATAGAGTTAATTTTCTTCCTAGTAGCTGGTATAGTGCTGTGTTTTGGATTTATCATGAGAATAATGTGATAACACACCGATGTTTTAGTTGTTGCTAAGCAATGTTTATACTAAGTCAAGGACTTTTCAGCTTCCCATACTCTGCCAGCAAGGAGGTGCACAAGAATCTGGGAGGGAGTATAGCCAGGACAGCTGACCCAAACTGGCCAAAGGGAATACCATATGACATCATGCTCAGTATATAAGCTGGGGGGAGTTGGCTGGGGGGCAGTGATTGCTGCTCAGGGACTGACTGGGTGTCAGTCGGCAGGGTCGGTGGGCGGTGAGCAGTTGCATCACCTCTTGGGTTTTTTTTGTTTATTTCTTTTCCTTTCTGGGTTTTGTTCCCCACCTCACCCCCCCCTCCACCCCGTTGTTTTACTTTCCATTACCATTTATTATTGTTACTATTGTTATTATTATTTTATTATTTCAAGTATTAAACTGTTCTTATCTCAACCCACGAGTTTTCTTACTTTTGCTCTTCCAATTCTCTCCCCCATCCCATGGGGGGGGAGGGTAAGCGAGCAGCTGTGTGGTGCTCAGTTGCAGACTGGGGTTAAACCACAACACATAAGAATGCAAAACCAGAAGAGGAATAGTCAGAAAAAAGCTCTCACAGTCCCTAGGATTTCACAGAACGTGGTTGTTCTTGAGTGGCTTCTGTGGTGGCATAAGGAATCCACGCCAAAATAAAGAACAGGCTCCCAGTTTGGATGTGTAAAATTACCCTACCCAAAATACAGGAACACGTGGGCAGCAGAATGATACGAAAGGACGTGACAAAACTCCAGATAACTCTCAAGTCGTCCACTTGGGATGGATTAAGACTGTTACCGAGGGAGGGAAAATTGCCTCAACTCTGTTTAACAGTGTCATAGGTCTCTGCAGAGAAGAGGACTGGCCTCCTAAAATCATCACAATTCCTTATCAGCTGCTGTCCCAGCCTTTCTCACTGAATGGCACCCAGCAATAATTTTAGGACTCTCAGAAACAAAAGGGACTCGTCAATGTTACTGTGTTCCTCTGGCAGACAAAATGTGAGATGGGCTTGGGGCAAACTTCCATAGACCTTTCCTGAGTACCCTGCAAGGATGCTTTACAGAAGTCTCTAGTTCACCTTGACTCCTTGGACCTGGCAAAATGTGTCCAGCACAGAGAAACTAAAAGAAAGTGCTGCCCTGCTGTCCCATGGTGTCTAGCAACAAAGCACAGAAGGCAAATCCTTTACCTGGAGTGCACATTTCCTACTCAGAGGAGGGATTGTGAATAGGAATAATTTCTGTTTTGGTGCAGGAATGAGTTTAAGGGTAGGAGGCAGTACACAAATGAAACTTCTGACCCACACGCAAATCCATATTATACAGCAGTAGGATGCATTCTAATCCCTGCCATCATACATATGTTAATGTAATGATCAGCTACCTCTAAATATCTTGAGGTTTTACATCCACTCTCACTGAGTTCTGTATGGTGCAAGGAGAGCATCTCTGTGGTACTTTCCTCCCAAATACATTTGCATAAGTCAGGATTCAACATGTGAGCCTCACAGCACAGGCACTGTTTCCTCCTATCTGAGGTTACTGCTGGGTTTCCTCAGCATGGCACCCGCCTCAGCAAGATTTTGGTGGGGTTTTTGTCTGTCCCGTGTTTGCGTGGGAGGCAGTATAAGCTTTTCATGGAGGGAAAAGCTTTCTCCACTGGAAAGAAGGGAGCTAATTATGTCTCCCATAAAGAGATGTAATTCGTTTTCTTTTCTGTAGAGAGAGGATGACATGAACAGCATCCCTTGCCTTTTCATTCCAAAACTCTGTTGTGACCATATTGCTGAGTCTTGGAAAACTCCCCGATTCACAGGTTGTTTTTTGCATGTTCCAAACATCTGGCAACAAGGTTCAGCTGACTGATGAATGTGATCTCTGGCAGAAAATGCTGAAAAGTTGGGGAGGGAGGGGGGTTGATCTAGCCCAGCTGTCCATTTCAAATATTGCTGGTTTCAAATTTAGCCTTAGCAAATTGTTTGCGAGCACTTTTAAATCTGCACATGTAATGTTATCATCAGTATTTGGCAAGTGCCAGGGATTTTGAATTAGATTGTAAAAGGAGGATGCCTGTATATGTGCCAAAGCATCCCAAGGTGTACAGGCCTAAGGTGGTATGATTTAAGTTAACCCCAATTTTCAAATTTTCTTCTGTTTTTGGAATGCTTGCTCTGCCACTTTCAGGAATAGCTAGAGTAAGCATGTCCAGCCAAGTCCATTCTTTTCAGAGAATTAAGCTAATTTCCTTATCATTAGAACTTTCCTGTTGCTTCCTCTATATAATTTTTAAGTCATTAGCACTTTCTTTAGCGATGTGTTATCGTCTGACAATAAGTGTTGCATCCTATCTTTGCTCTTCATCAGAAGCCAGATAGCTTTCAACTCTGTATTAGGTGTGTTGCGTAGGGCAGATACAAAGGCATGGGAAGAGACTCAAGTAAGCGATGGCACTTAAAGATGACTCTTCTGAAGATGCACAACCCGCAACAACACCTTCATAAATAATGAAGATACCACCTTCTTCTAGTTTAAAATGCCTTAATTTCTTTGCTCTTCCTGGTCTCCATGCAATAAAGCTGTGTTGGTGGGTGCATCTGCACTGCAGTATACCACTTGTCATACACATATAGGTTGCTTCAGAGTGACACAGGTAATTCAAGGGAGAAGTTTTCTATACTGCAAAAGTGATTGTCACTATGTGGAAAAGATGATCTGTTTTAGGATAGGGAATGCTTTTGGCTATGGTTTAGTATGGTGAAGCTGAAGAATTCACCATTAGGACGCAGAAAGTCTCAGAAATCCTGCATGATCTGGGAAGTAATGTTCAAGGCATAGATTTATAAATAGTGAGGCAGGCCTCATATTACAAGACCCATCTCTAGGGACTTAGAACTAAAAGATGGAATTTGCCATTCATTGCTGGCTGACTCTGGTCTCATTTAGTAGTAAGAATCCCATGAACTTTGAGATAAAGAGGTAGGCCAATGCTAAGTACTTCTGAAAGTCTGACCAGACTGAATAATGTATTGGAAAATATAATGAAGATGTGGAAAACAATTGTATTCAGCTCCAGAGAATATGCTGGACCCTTCTTTAAGGATGTGGCCAGAGGTGTCTGAGCCCTTCTTTCTCAAGGAGGTTTGGACAGTGTGGAGAAGGAATGACTTGGCTTATCCTCATCACCTGTTCTGAAATGCTCAAGACCCTATCTTTACAATGTTGTTTGTAAACCTTCCTTGCCAAGAGGTTTCTTGATCCCGATACTGATGTTGATAGGCTGCAAGATGTCATCAGCACCTCCAGCAATAAGGGACTGGTGTGTGATGGGAAGGATATGAGAAGAGTAGAGATAAAATAACTGAGAAACAAAGTGTTCCTTCATTGCTGTCTTTGATCTCTTAACTCCCAGCTGTGAGAGATCCTGGATGCTGATGGCAGCAATCGACTAATTTTCTGCTGCTTCTGTTGCTTGTACAAAACAGAGAAAGATGTTGTCTTCACTGGGGGGAGTACAAGTCTTGCTGTAATGTCTTCTGTTGCAGGCTGAACCTGAGGAGAGACAGGGAGTGAGCACAGGCAGCCTCAAGACTGAGGCGCAAAATATGCAATTTTATTTCTTCCCCTCCTCTCTCTTTCTGCCTCTTGCTTTGTACTACAGTTCCTGCCTTGTTAGCCATCCTTTTGCAGATTAAAACCCAATGGAAAGCTCCCAGCCAGTGTTGCTATCTTTGCTGCATCCCTGGTGCTGAAGGAAGAAGTGGCAGGCACCACGGACAAAGCTGTTGGCCTGGGGGCTAGCATCATCTTGAAAGCTTGTGTCATTTCTCAGCACTGATGTGCGGTAGTTGAAGGGAGGGGACAGTTTTACAATAGCCGTTTAATTGTCCACCAATAGTTTACTCCTGACCTGGGACTGAGGCTGAGTCCATAAAGCTAATTTTGCTGTGTGAGTTACCAAAGAGCTGAGAGTAACAGGCTTTGAGCCCGTCTGCTGTTGGCTGGATCCAAACAGGTAGCCCAGAGATGAAAATATTGAGAGGTCACTGCTGATTTCCCATGCTGTTCAGTCCTGTCTTGCAAGATATGAAAAGACATGCTTGTGGTTGAGGTGGGTCTGCATTAAAAAGTTACAATCCCACATATAGATGAGTGGGCAGGGATGTTTGGAACTGAAGTACTGGTTCATGTTATTATAGAGGTACATTAGTTATGGTCATGTCATTATAGAGACACTGAACAAGTGCATTCCTCAGACACAGTCTGTGCTCAGAGTGCTTATTTTATGGACAAAGCAGACTAATTTCAACATCACGGATAAGAATAAGTAGTTCTTGGTATCAGTGTCCCTAAGATGAGATGAACATAGAAGTGCTAATGTAGAGCTGGTGCACCTCAGGCAGGAGCTGCTGTTCATGCTGCAGTGCGATAGAAGCTGTTGCTGACCTGCTGTGGTAGAAGAGCTGGGCTGAAGGGTTGCTCGGCCTCCCTGAGTATGCAGCTGCTGGCTCCACAGTTTGTCAGAAAGTCAGCTGCTGATTCCTCTGCCTGCAGCTGCCAGGCCTCCCCTCAAGGCTCCCTCTTTATTGCAAAGCGAAGTGCAAACATGAACTTTGTGAGTCTGTGTTGTCCTTGGCCTTTTCACAGTTCCTGGATGAGATCCATGCTGCTGTTTGTCTGCGACCATGTCCCTCTGGGAGGTGCAATTGTGCTTCAACAGCGTATTTAGAAAATGGAAACGAAGGGGAGAGCTGTGGGTTGCTTCAGTCTCTGCTTCCGTCACTGCCAGCTGTGAGGGACTATTGGGGTGGAGAATCCCTTCTAGATACCAACCATTTGTATCTTGCTGAGTTTATTAACTCAGTTGAAACAAGATCCTAATATACAGGTGCATACAAATATACATCTAAAGAGTCAAGGGGCACCCAAAAGTAAAGGACAGGAGAATATAGTAGAATAACAAAAATCATATTATCTGTTTTCCACTCTTTGAAATGATTGATGTCATTAGGCTTGTTGTGGAGCATGGCAAGGCAGGGATGGAGCCTGGCATTCTGCCTCCAATCTCCGCAAAGCTCCAGCTATTCTGCCCGCTCCTGGGGCATTTGTTACCTGCCTTATTTCTTAGGGAACCAGAGATGGCTATTAAGGAAAGATGTAGAGAAGGAAACAGCAGCAATCCTATTGATTGCTTCTGGAAGAGTATTAGGGAGAAAGTGTAAAGGACATTTGTGTAAGACGATGCCAAAGAGCTAAACAAGGCCAGTGTGACTAATGGAGAAAAAGAAGAAGGGGAAAGAGGCTAGCTGAGACACATAGGAAATGGTGGAGAGTTTATCCTTTGAAGTTTTTCCAAAACTGTGCTTTTAAATTCTCCTCCTACTGATGGTGGACTCCCTTAAGGATCCAGTCCATGGTACTGTCAGCATCACTTCACTGTCTCAGTTCCTTTCCTGGATGCTCTTGGGAATCCGTCTGCCTTATCATATCCTCAACCAATGCTCTCAGCAGCTCTACACTACATTTTTGGCAGAACGTTATGCTGTGCTGTGCTATACCGCCTCCTTTGTGCTTGCCCATACTCCCTTAATGGGATTCAGCATCTCCTGCATCCTCCACCCACTCTTCAGCTCAGATATTCCAATGTTGTGTTTGGTACTGTCCATATTAAATCTATAATGTCTAATAATACAAGGAGCTCTGCACTTCTATTGTTTGAACTCTTCCATACCCCTCAATTTTGCAGCTTGTTTCTCCTCTGTGTATAGTGACTGTTTTTCTGAGACTGAGCATAGCAGCCCACAAGGCATTAAATATTCTTGAATATACCTTCTACCTTCAGTAGAAGTAACTTCTACTGGGGGAAAATGAGTTATGAATTGCACTCTTTTCCTGTGCTCCTGCACAGGGCCTGTTGGCTTCCTGCTCTTGTGTTCTTTAACATATACATCCCTGAAATGAGCCAGGCATAAGTTTGTTGGTCCTTCAGGGGGAAAAAGGTGCAGATGAGTACTGCCTACAGCATTACTTGTGGGGGCTGGACTTAAATTTCTAAGTTTGGGGTGAGCACTGCAGGTCTGGCGTGGCAGGGAGGGCTGCTCACACGAGAGAGGCTGAGCATGCTGCTTTGGAGCAGCGTATGTTGGTGTTCACACAGGCTTGGCTGTGGCTGCTGATTTTGGGGTGGCAGGTTTCTCATAAACAGAGCTGGCTGCACATGAGTTAGGGTTTTTCCCCTAGCAAAAAAACCAGCTGTGCAAACATTCTTCTTCGGATCAAAGAAAGCACAGTGCGCATTCACATTAAAAACCAGGATAAAGAGGGAAAAAGAAAGGCAAGTCAAAGATCAGGTTGCTTCTCCTGCAGAGTGGCTGTTGGTTTGCATCCTGTGTCCTGCAGTACTCGGCAATGGCAGCCAGGATGTGGCACTCACCGAAGGTGACAAGAGGCACAGGGAGGCTATTTGCCTTTGGGTGTAAGGGGCCAATTTTGCTGACTGCTGGCAGAGACTTGCATGTCAGTCACTTGTTAGCTGTGTACCACGGGGCAGCAGATAATCTCAAGTGCTGAATGAATGAATCCACTCCGTGTCAGCTCCCATCAGTGTCTCTTGCATGAAACCCTGATGCTTCTTAGAGAAGCATACGCTGCAGATAAGTCTAAGTGCCATATTTACTCGGTCGCCTGTGGCAGAGTGCTGAGGAACACTGCAGGTGTTAGCTACTGAGTTAAACCATGAAGTTCCTGGGTAGGATTTTCCATGGTTAGATAACCTGTAAGATCCAAACCCCGTCACTTCAAGACCTTGGAATCAATATGCCAGGCCAGGCCAGGAGTCCTCTCCTGTTGTGGAGGTGCATTGGCACCAGCAGAAAGGATGTCCGAGAAAATTCTCACAGTGTCTGTTCGGCTGATTTCATATCCTCAGACTTTATGCCAAATTTTTAAATTCAGTGGAGCTTTAGAGTTGCAGTTTTGAAGGGACTATGGAAAAATACTTGTTTCAATAAAGACAAGTAGAAACTGACATTCTGTTACAATAGTAGTTTGTGGAAAATACATTTCCCTACTAAAGCTTCATGGTATAGAAGTTTGCACATGCAAATTTTAACATCAAATATGCATCTCGCTTCTCACACACACCTATTTTCATTTTCATTTATGGGGAAATAGCTTTGAGAAGCATGCATGCAAACAAAACTTGTGGTGGAATGAGCCCATAATAGAGCTTTCAATAAAATGAGGAATTGCTCAGCTTTCCAGTAATTTTGTCTGTTTGTTGTAAGTATTTTGTACAGCATTGTCTAGCTGCCTGATTCTGTGGAGATCTAAGTCTAGTTTCCCCCCTCATTTATCCACTTTTTATAGAATCTTCTTGTAATTACTAGTACTTAGCCGAAAACCTGAATTCATGTTAAAGTATTTTATTAGTCAAAATTGTATAATAGAAGATTTCTTCCAGATACCACTTAATGATCATTAGAAGGTCTGATTCAAAGCCCACTTAAGTCAATTGATGCCTTTTGTTGACTTCAATACGTTTTGAATCTCACTCAGTATATTCAGAAATGTGAAGCTAACGGCTACAATAGCAGCAGGAAATACTCAGTAGATGGACAACTTCTGTGGTTCTCTGTTTGCTTCCATAATGGCCTGCTGAAGAAGTTTTGGATAAATGTAATGAAAGGCCACTTTAAGTGAAAAATCAACTAAATTCAGAGCTGCAGAGGAAGGTGTTTTAATGTTTAATCATTTAAAACATGATTTTTTTCCACTTCTACTCTTTTTATGCTGTTGAAATTAAGGATGCGACTGATATAATGTGGTATTGCTTAGATTTGGTAATGGCTTAAGTTTGTTTGGAAGAATGATATCCCCACAGCAGTGACCCTACAGGACATACTGGGCCTACAGTTACTTGTCGTGTAAAGCTATTTCTGCTTTAATGCTGTTCTCTTCCGATTTCAAGAGTAGCTTATTTATTCTGTGATTATGGGAAAGAATGAACAGGTGACCTAGATGGTCTTCACCAAAGCCAGTCATTATTTCAAGAGAGCTTATTTATTCTGTGATTATGGGAAAGAATGAACAGGTGACCTAGATGGTCTTCACCAAAGCCAGTCATTTTTTACCTTTTTTAACTTTCAGTCCCACATAACATGGAAGCAAAAGTACCAAATTGATAAAATCCCAGGGTCTGTTCCTGGGGTATTTCTGTTACAGCAGGAATGCAGACTTTCCAGAGAACTTGAGATTAGTTTTTTCCTATCCGATACCTTTGTTTTTGCCATTTCAACTCAGTGAAGTATCACAGTGGTTTACTTTCTGCTTTCTGTGCTCTCATCATGGAAATGCAAATTACTGCACGGCAGGCCAGACATTGGAGAAAGTAGGTACTTTGGTACAAGGTTTTCAGCCTGAGTTCTAGCCTGAGGAGTTAGATGAGCATCCAAATCTCTGCATCCTTTGAAGTTCATCCTGAGTCTAAATAATTCTGAACTCGGAGAAGGTTCATGTCCAGGTTGAGTTTCTAGTAACTGAGGGACAGCCATGAGTTCTGAAAAGTATTTCATTAATTACTTCAAAGCAAAGCAGAGTCAACATTAGAGAGCTTGATTTTCACATGAAAACCTACCACCCGTACTGCCCCTCCACCATTTTGCTCTGAGTAGGAAAAACAGCACAACACATTTGCAGCCTGCAGGGCTTTATTGCCCCTCACCACTTCTGCAGCTCCAGACTTCCTTCTCAGGCAAGCATTTTGAGCAATATGGGAATCACTGATGTCAATGGAGAAAGAGAGAGCTTTGTGGTGTGCTGCTGGTGAACTTGAAAGCATCCGAGGAGAAATGTCATCTGCTGTCCCCCAGCTTTTTGGGCATAGGTGTTCTTTGAGAAACACTGCTATTAATGATCGTTGCATAGTGCTTGCACAGATTTGGTAGGTAAAATACAGCCTGGTAATACGAGACAGCTGTCCACTTCATTTTTCAAGTTCTCACAGCACCTCATGGGTGATGGGTGATCCAATTGTTATTGAGCAAATGAATACAAGAGGAGAAGAAACTTTCTTCATCACTGAGACAAACCTTCAGGCTCCCTCAACCTGCCCTCCTTGCCTTCTAGGTGAATTAGCACCCTGTGTGTCTGTGAGTCGGAAAGCAGGAGAACAGAGCACTTGTCACCAGTGAAGACTGCCGACGAGATGGGCTTAAACCAGAGAGATGTGATTTCCTCTTGGGGAGAAGGAGGGTGAAGTAGTGACGGAGGAGAGGGAACCAGAGTTTTGCATTATTCCTCTAAGGGTTGCGTTGCCCCCATGTTGCACTTTGTCATTAGCTGAATCGCTGGAGCATCCTGTCAAATCAGCCTCCTGCATGGATTTTTAAAACCTCTAATTGGCACCTGCAAGGTTACAAGTTAGTGATGTGTGTCCATTTGCCCTGCACAGCCTTTCAGAGCTCTTTTCCCCCAGCTCCAAGGTGCTGGAGTGCTGCACAGTCGGTAACCTACCATGGTGTGAGGCAACCCAGGCTGTAGTTGGGACCCTGTGACGTGACCCGGTGTTTGTGTGACAGAGAAAGCTTCGTTTTGTTCCTTTCTCTTTTAACTATTATGCAAATGTTTTTCCATATTTCCTGTTTATCACAGACTCTGAGCCTCCCTAGACAGGCTATTCTGAGCTTGGCCTGCTTTCTGATAATTGCATCTGCATTAAAGCAAACACCCCTGCAGGGTTTCTCCATTCCCCTGTCCTTGCCAGATCTGAGCTGGACAGCACTCTGTGGCTTGCAAACACAGGGATGTGCAAAAAGGCATGCCAAGGGCTGGCAAAGCCCTGAGGAAGAAGGCAAAGCTGCGTGCTATTTCAGGCCTCTTATTTTGCCAATGAGTTCAGTTTCCTCTCCTTTGCTAATGACATGGTGGCTGCTAGGTCCTCCTGAGCCATGCATCAGTAAAGTCACTATTGAGGTCTACAGTCTGTGTCCAACCCGTATCAATTACTGGCTTTTCTGTGGGGATATAAAAAAATGAATAGGATCTGGGGAGTCACCCATTAGTAATGACTGCAGTAGTAATTTTGAGAGGGTGGTCCATTGCACGTTTTTGTGAACTGTTGTTTTTCTTTGGAAGCGAAAAGAGGCAGGATACTGCTGTAAGATTTTTGAGGATGATCTTTATCAGATTGCTGTTTAGGGAGCTGGGAATCTCTAGTTCTTGAAGTAATAACAGCCATTAGTGTCTTGCTCCTCTACACAGGGCCAAGGCCTGGACTATGAGAAATACAGTAATGACTCTTTTCCTTCATAAAGCCCCTTTTCACTGAAGGATTATACAAAGTCTTACTGAGATGAGTAGATTAGTTTTGTCCTTGGTTTGCAGCTAGAAGAGGTAGCAGACTGTGGAAAGTTGACTGCTGTCTGTGCTGGAGTGGTGCAACACACCACTGAACTGAATAGATTGTAGTGAAATGCTGCCAGGCAGATCAAGCCGGATGCTTTCTGCATACCTGGGGTTGAAATCAAGACCTCTGAAACTGTATTTCCTCTCAGGATTTAGTTCCCAGGAAGTTAAAAATATGCACAGAACCTTCCACACTCACACACTTAAAAAGATGAAAGTAAAGTAACTCAGATTATATCTTTTTAATTGGTTCCTAGCATAAATCTGTAGGTAGTAAATAGATATTTGCTTTCTGGTCTGATTTTCTCTCATCAAACGTAGGCCATGCAGTGCCATAACTGAATCCCCTCCTCCAATCACTGCCTCTTCTCATGCTTTAGGACAGTAACCAAGCAGGACCCTGACTGGATGGTACCATCCATCACTCACTTGGTCTGAATGTACATTGCCATTGCACCCAGCAAGAGGTTTTTGAGAATTGAATCTCCAATGCAGTTAGACAGCCTATCTTTCACAGACAGGATATCACCCAGGAGGAAGAACGGGGTTGGATGATCCCTGCCATAGCTAATGCAATGGTCACATTCCCCATGTAATACCTGGTCTCCCCCATCCAAAGGGAACTTTGTTGGAGTTCCAGTTTCTGAGCAGCTGTGGTATATGGTGTTGATGGTGAACCTCAGTACTACTGGAAGAGTGTTACGGGCGTGGGTGCTTCTTCTGTTTTGTTTTTTACTCATTCTTGAAGCAAATCCAACTGTATCGATTATAGGGCTGAACAAGCCCTCTGCAAGTATCAGTGCATACCTTGTAAGAGAAAAGAGTAACAGGTCTTTTTGAAGAGGAGACAAAAATGGAATAAACTAGCTCTTCCCCTGTTTTTTTTGGTGGAATAGCTGTACAGTTGAAATCTACCCAACTTTCATTTCCTATTTGTACAAGCAGCTTTCATCTAAGTGCTGGTCATGAGTAAGTTATGCCTGCAGAGCTGTCACCATCAAGTACTGTGTGTCACTGAATTCATAACAGTTCTGGCAGTGGTGAACTGCATACATACATGTTTACATGCATGTGCACCTACACACTTAATTCCATTAGAGCTTCCTGATACACTTTCCTCTTCCTCCCTTCTCTGAAGGAGCTATTTCCAGAGATCCCAAGTGTGGAAGTGCATCCCTCAGATGACTTTTGGCTCTGCAGAGAGGAATAAGTGTCTTTGAAAGACTGACGCATGTACAAACACCCTTTCCTCCATCCTGATATGTGAGGAAGGCCAAGGGTGATGTGGTGCAAGAGTTGCTTTTGCTGTTTTTGTGTGGTGATGTAGAGGAAGAGAGATCTGGGGTGATAACCAACATGCTGGGAAATCCTCCTCCTCTGCACAGTGCTGGCAAACTACCACTTTCTGATTTCCTGGTGAGTATCTTACTGGCATTCAGGGGAAGTTGTCTGTGTTCAGGCTTAGCAGAGGATGATATCTCAGGAAATTAAAGGACATCAAGAACTAAAGGTATACTGGGGCAAGTTCCTAATTACTCGTCTGATCCCTGCAGGGGAGATGTTCAGGGATGGTTTTGTGGTTTGTTCATGTTTTGTTTGTTAGCATAGCAGCTCCAGGACAATCAGTTATTTGAAGGAATGGAAAAAAACCTACCTAGTTGTCTTTGTTTGCTTCTTTAGGTCTTTTTCCTGCCTTTGTGGACTCCTGGAAATTTGTCATGCCCGACTGTGCAATGCTTAGACTGCGTCTTGTTGCAGAGTTTATTTCAGTAATCTACAGTCTCCACAGTGCTACATTAATTCCCTTCGAGTTAGCCTAGGTCAAATCAGAGCAGTTACAGTGTAGTTTTAAGCAACACAGAGCAATTTTGCTAGCAGCTGAGGAATTGCACTGACTCCATCTCAAATGAATACCCTTAGTAAATTCAAGTTAAAAGCACCACGGCAGTCATGATAGTAATTTTGGGTGAGAACAGGGCTTGCGCTAATTACAGGGACTTAGTCACAACTTGTTAACTCCGTGTTGAAGACACACTCTTAGAAGTAGCCATGCTCGGACAGATTGGGAATTGAGAGAAGGCACAGTCTTACGCTTAAGGCTCTGAACACTGCATCTCCAGTAATCGGGTTTAATTTCTTGTTGTGCCTTGTACTTCTTATGTCACTTCTTATATTTCTTTTCCTTTCTGTGCCTCAGTTCTGCAGCTATAAAATCACATTTCTGTCTGTCTTCCGCTCTTTGTCTCCCCTGCATACATTGCAAGTTCTTCAGGATGGGGATTTTCTAATATTAATTGAGTATACAATACATAATGCAGCATGGCCACACCTGTGCCTGTGGGAGGTCAGGAGAGCCCTAAGTGACATCTTAGAGTTTCTGTACTTTGAGAATATGTCATTGGCTTTGGATTGTGAAGCAGGAACAGCCTTGAATGCTCATATAACTCCTACAGCTAATTCCCTTTGGTAGATTTGGGACTTTTCTTTCAACCTTGAAATGTTGCTGGTTTTCTTTTCTGCAGGGCAGGGAGTGCTGAGGCTGTATAAATTGAATTTTTCTTAAATTATATGAGTGCTAAATATGATACATTGTTATAAGTTGCCATATCCTCTGCATATAAAGAGGAGTGGAAAATGGATAAATGGGAAAAAATGTGTGACGATACCTAATGTATTCTAAGACCAAGCTTCTAATCTTCTCTATTTCTTTTTGTTTCTTTCAGGTGGAGCGGGAAATAGCCATCCTGAAGTTGATAGAACATCCTCACGTTTTAAAGCTGCATGATGTTTACGAAAATAAAAAATATTTGTAGGTATTACTGGCTTTTGCCAGAGAAAGGGGAAGGGAAGGAGGAAAGAAGGGAGGGAGATGAGGGTTTTGGAACATGGTAACATTTCTGAAAGAATGGAGCAGGGTGTGTTCACCCTCAGCTGGTGTTCGTGTGATATCTGGTACTTGGATGAGGAAGGAACACTCCTTATTTCCTTGGCTTTTCTCACTTTCTTCTCTGTACTTTACTTATATGCTGCTTCTTTTCCTACTTAAAATGGAGGAGAGAGGACAAACCAACATTTTCTATCAAACAGCAAGAGGGGAGGAAGGTTTGTACCTGTAAGATCTGGAACCATTTTGAAGCAAAACTGTTACAGTGGATAATTTGCATAACCTCCCTTGCCTAATAGTTTTCATTGAAACCCTCAGCTCTCACTAACAATATTTTAAATTTGCCTCATCAATAATAATTTTTGGTTTTAAGGGCTGTTGAAATCTCCTGGTGGTTCTGCAGTAACAGTTAAGTAGCAAAGCCTTTTTTTTTTTTTTCAGATCTTTGCCAGTGCCAGACAGGGATGTTGTCCACAGACAGAGTCATTTTAGCTTGACAGGGCACTAGATATGTTGAATCTGTTGTCAAACAAACAGGCCACATTAATCTTGGCACAACAGGAAAAAAAAATCAATGTTCTCCAAATGGAAAAGGGCAACCCAGTAGGGAACTCAGTGTTATTTTCAGCTTTTTAACAGGTTATTGCAAGTAGAAGAGAGTAGTTAAAAAAAAAAAATTATTTTTAAAAACCACCATCCATTGATGACCTCTCCTTAATGTCAAAACACAAGAAAGGAATGACTGTTTACTCAAAGAAAGTGTGTTGAATGGAGGTAACAATCCCTCATGGACTATTCAGCTAGTCTTGTTACTGGAGCAACGAATTCCTATTCCAAGAAGTGAGGCCTCTGTGCCTAAGGGTTAGCTTAGTAGAGCAGGCAATAATTTCTTTTGGATTCCCCATCATCCTTTGCAGCAGAGCCTGCCATCCGCGGTGAAATGCAGTTGCTAGAGTGAGCTCTGGGTGGAGGCACCGTGTGGAGGCTGGTTCAGATGTTCTCTGAGCTGCATTCCGAGTGCTCTGTCCTCAGTGGCATAAATGGTCACAGTTCCATTAAGCCCAGTTTGCCCCAGCTGAGGACAGAGGCCCAGATCTAATGCAGCCTGCTCTGCGTGCAGGAGAAAGGTAGCAAAGGGAAGTGAGGCTTTACAACCAATAAGTTCTTTTAATCCTGAAAAGAGAGACACCATTTGTAAGAGTACATTCCTCTGTATTCTGGTGTAAAGGGGAGTAGGATGAGGCCCCAGGCTTTCTTTTGGTTAAGACAGGGGGGATATTCTTCTTTGTGATCCTTGTTTATTTGTATGTTGTGTAATCTTACGTATACACACACATAAACACATGCACACTTGCATAAACGCAGCAAACAGCTGATGTATTCCAGGTAGGTGTAGTATACTTGAGCGGTGGAGACAATGTATGAATACATGAAGAAGAAAGGCCATGATCATCACTTGGAGTGAGGGGATGGGTTATAGAGGTGCTGAAGCTTTCTTCTTGCTCTGAATGCCTGTGAAGCCAGCAGCTGAGCTGAGCTCTCCTTCTTTACCCCGAAAGGCTCGGGGGCTATTTTGCTCCATGTGAAAAATATCTAGTGCTCAGAGCAGTGGGGATGGTCATACACCAAGATTTCCAGAAAATGACTGCGTTCCTTGGCAGGAAAATATCTTCCTGCTGAAAATCACCTTGAAAAGGGAAGCATCCCATATCTTTAAGCTATATCTGGATATCCTGGCTTCTAAAAAATATTGGGCTCCAAAGTGTCCTTTGCCAGTGACCGTTCAGCCTTTAACAATCACTAAGTCTTCTTTGTGCTGTAGCTCCTCTGCCTGTAAGATTGAGCTGTTCGCATCTCCCCGCAAAGGCACTGAATCCCTCTGCTGAAAGACACTGACTCTGTGAAAGAGCCAATGACTGTTAATTACGTTTCATTTTTTATTAGTCACTATTTTAAAGAAAGGGCACAATGCAGAGCTTCTGCCAAACCTCCGTGGTCAAAATTAGAAACAGCCGTGGCCTTGGATAGATCTAAGAGGTGGAGAAGAGTGCCTGTGGAGGGGCAAAGTGTTTCAAGTGTGTGGGGGCTGAGAAGTGTGTATGCATGTACTTTCCCAAATAATAAGACACAGTGACCTGTAGTTCTCACCAGCATCAAAAAAGGGATTGCTCTCTGGTTGTGGCAGCACCTTTCCATCATGCATGCCATCTCAGCAGTAGCAGTAGTGGCATAGTTTCAGAGGAGCTTGTGAATTATGGGTGATATTTCAGATGCCAGAGACTAATCATGATGCAGCACTGGGGAGTATTTCCTCAACAAATGTTAATTTCACAAATCATGTTTGACTTTTGGTTTATGATTTCATTTGTGACAAGGGGCTTGGGTTGAGTAGATTTCTAATGTGACCATGAATCAAATCCTTTTTCCAGTTTGTTTAACACTGAAAATGAGTTTTAAAAAATAGTAATAAAAATCTGTTAGCATATGTGTGTTAGCCTAACAGTCATTTTCTGTTTGTTTTGTTTTTTTTTTTACCAAGATGGTTGGAGAGATGGAGATGGCTATGAGCTGTAAGATTTCCAGCTCCTTATCCAGCATTTTGAGTTGTCTTATTTAGTAAGACTGTGGACTACAGTTCTAGGTGCATAGGGGAAAACACAGCTGCACTGTGGCTCTCTGTATGTGTGCTGATATACCACCTCAGATATACATTATGTTGGCTAAACTAGCAATATTACTGACAGTTGAATTATTTCGTATTTGTTGTATGATCACACTGACGCCCTTCAAGCAAGATTGGGAGTCCACAGTAATAGGTAATTTAGAAATAGCTATAGACAAGCTATGCCTCCCTCTTTGCCATCATATGATGTTAATAGACAAAACAGCCAGGAAGGGGGGATCATCCTCCCATCTTAAAGATCAAGAATGAGTTAAAGTAGCCTGGTATGGGGTAAGCCCAGAGTTGTTTAAGAACTTCTATTGCTTGTTCATAATGGGGAATGATCAATGAGCTACGAAAATTTGTGTGTGCACCAGTCATTTTGACTAACCAAGTTCAGTCAGTCAGGAATTTTAGGGAAATGCAAATAAACTAAGGGAATGAACAAGGCAATAACAAAGCTGATAACAAAGTTTTGGTGTGTTCTGTAATGCATATCGGAGGGGAAACACTCCTTTGGTCATATGGTTTCTGCATTGCCAATGAACTGTGTGAACCTGGGTGATGGTCGTCTTTTCTCTGTGCTATGTATAGAAAAGGTCTTTCCTGAATTGACCCTAGATAGAGTTTGTGTAGCAACCAGAGAGGAAGATGGAGTTCATACACTGTTAGCAGCACTACCACTGTGAATGAGCAGGAGGTTCTCATTAGCAGACTTTTTGAGGATTAAATAAGAGGAAACATGCAAAGTCCAGTCCTTCATGAGTGAAGTGGTTGGCTCAGATTTTTTCTAGGAAGTAATCTTATGCTTTATTCTTAAATCTCTGATACGTACATTTACTGCATTTTATGCAGTAAATTCAGCTTTCCTTTTGATATTAGAAAAGCGATTGTCCCACTGTTGGAGGAGCTGTTAGCATGGCAACCTAAGTGCCATCATATAGTCCACAGGAGATGGAACTAACCTTTCCAAAGGGGATAAAGCTGACTGATACAGTTTTGCTGCAGAATTCCCACAAGGGGTGGCATTATCCATTTGATCTCATTTGATTAGCTATTTAGTTTAAATTATTGCGGGGTTGGCAGGGAGTGGAAATGATGTAGAATAAAGACATCCTAGGACCACACCATGCCCTTTACTTTTAGATGTTTATACTAGTATTTCTCAATTCCCTTTCCATCAATGTCTGTGTGTACATATATCTCTCTCTGTAAATTTCTATTTATAGGTGCATACAGATATTTGTGTATATATGTATAGATTTATATAGGTTAATTTTCAAATCTTCGCACTTAAGATTTCAATTTTTCAAATTTTGTGGGAGCATTTATTTTGAATCGCTATATTGTCCAACTTGATCAGCATTTTAAAGAAGAATCTGTTTTGAGAGAAGGAGTGGACATCAGAATATTGTTCTCTGAAATGCGCCATGCATTCATCAGCTCTTTTTCCAAGCACAAGTCCCTTTCTCATCATTCAGCACTACAGTGCTATCACTGGGCAACTGCCCAAGCCTCATTGCAATGTACCCAACACACCACCTCCTGATTTCAGAGGTGAAGGTGCTTCCCCATGAGCCAGATAACAAAATTAAAATGTCCTCCTACCAGTGCACAACTCACGTTTCTGGCTTATACAAGATCAGCTGACAGTAGAAGTCAAAGACTTACAACTCTGGTGGTGTCTGCAGAGGCATTCATGCTGCCTCTCCTGCAGGGTTTTCCTGTAATTCTGTTTATTTTTGTTGAAAACTAATTGTGAGTTGCCAGAGGATGCAAGAAAGAGAAAAAAAGTGTTCTGCGTGTTCTTCTGTTATTGGTAGCCCAGGACTTTGACATTCGATCCATCTGCGGGGAAACGTTTCTAAAGGCAGAACGAGGGTTCAGAAAGTTGGAGCGGCTCCAAGGGCTTAGTGCTGAAAATTCATTTTGTGGTAGGTATGCTTCTTGGTAGTCTGGTTGTGGGGTGTCAGGTGCTGTGGATACAGGAAAAGAAAATAGAACAGGATTGGAAGACAAAATGATGTTCCACCTGAGCCTTGATTAGAATTAAGAGAAATATTCATAACCAGCTACTTTGACCCCTTTTCTTCTGCTGTTGACTTGTTTTAGTACTGTCATGAATTACAAGCGTGTGTAGCCAAAGGAAAGCCAGTCAGCTGTAGGAGTGGAGCCAGCACACGTGAGGTTTTGAGTCAAGGGAGGGCCTGGAGACAAGGAGCTGGTTAGAAGCCAGGGGAAGGGGAGGGGGTGCTGCACCAAGGACAGGTGTCACTGCTTGCAGGAAGGATGCCAGCCTGGCACAAAGCAGGGCTTGCACAGAGGTGGTGGTGATGATTAATACTACACCCTGTGCAACACGGTCTTAATAAGCTCTACCCAAAAGCCTGACTATCTTCTGCTCACTGCCTCACGTGTGCTGGCATACCATCCAGGCCATGATACTGGGCTTGGGAGAAAACAGGCCCATAGTGGAGCAATTCTGTGATGTGAGCAAAGATCAAGGGGAGATGTAGCTCCAGAGCCACAGTATATTTACGTGCCTAATTTCTCTTTCAGGCTTTGGTAGGTAACATTGTGTGTGTCTGGGCCCTAGTTGTTAAAGGAAAGGCCACTCAGCTCTGAAGAATAAAACCCAGAAGTATATGGTCACTAGCAGAATTGCAGCAGTGAGCTGATGGGTGTTGTCCCATCTCTGCCCCTCCTGTGCTGAGGATCCCTCTGGCTGGACCCATTCCATATTGTGTGCCCAAGTAGGATGGCTGCTGCAGTGCCTTGGCATGCATGACTACACACCATGAAGGCACTGCTCAAAACACCTTTCATCCCCAATAAATCAAAGGTACAGAGCGCAACAGCATAATCTCCTACTACCTCTCTTTTCCCCAAAAGCCCCAACCTGTTCATGTCCAAGTGTAATGAGCAATCAAATACAATCTCCATTCAAACAAGCAAACTAGAGTTAAAATTGTCTTTTGGAAAAAAAAAATCTAACACATGCACATTTTCTTGCAGGCGAGGAAAAAAAAAAGAGTTCCTGGCACGCTGCCAAATTAGGGTTTAAAAATTCATGCCCACCATAAGAATTTATATAACTTCTGAATAATTTATAGGCTGCGCCAATAACAAGGGGTTTAATATCTGATAGAGATTATTTAATCAATAGAAAACAGTGCAGTGAAAAGGCCATCAAAGAACTACAACATGTCAATCTGGGCTAGGAAGCTTTTAACCTCTTCCCTGCTACACATATGTCCGTTCATATATATGTATGGAAGGACATCTTGCAAGTAGGGTGGTAGCATGGAAGAGGAATCGCCAGGACTTTTTTCTTCTAGAGGCTTTTCTTCAGCAGTCTGCCTTTCCAAACAGATCCCTTTCTGATTCACCAAAGCTTTGAAATGTAATGAGTTTTCTAGCTCTTAGCTGACTTGGTCAAAAGGAGTAGTTAGTTTCTTGTGAATAATCTGCCGGGGATTGTGGGTTACTGTGAGATGGCTCAGAGTTCATCAAGATTGGTGGCAGTGCCTAGCACATGCCATTTGTGGTGCAGCCATTTCCATTGGTGTTTGATTCTGTGGCCAAACTTCAAGAGGTTTTTACAGATGTGGGCACTAGATAAACATAAGGACAGAAAAGAACTAAAGACATATCTGTCTTTATAAAGGAGATTCCTACCTGACTTGTGTCCCTGGCCTCGGTAATTGCTTAGACATCTGCATCAACTCCGAAGTGTCTTGATCCATGTCATGTTCCCCAGTTTCAGGATTATGCTCATGATTTTCATATAATAATCAACTACTAAGTGATAAAACAGAGTAGTTGAGCTTCTCAGCAGGTGTGGTCATTTCATGAAATGTCTTACCCGTGGACATCACAAAACAGTGAACTCTTGAGCATAGAGGAAGCAAGCAGGAGCTCTCTTGATTTTTCTTGTCTTTGTGTGTATCTCCTTCTATATAACTGCATCTGGGTTTTGCATCTTGCTGGAGTGCACGCCTGAAGTTGTGCATCTTAAAAGCTATCCAGTGCCACATGAATATCCAGTCTAACTTCTGGCATAGTATAAGTCCTAGAACATCACCCAGTCGCGTGTGATGGCATCCAGTGGTACATTCAGGCTTATGTAGAAGACCAGCCTACTTGTTTAGGTTTAAGCAAGGTTGTGCATCATATGTGTAAATATCGTACCATTTAATAAAAAACGCATTATTAACTGGGTCCCTAACAGACAGCTAATCGCATGCCCTGATGAACAAATCTTCTATTGCCTGACCAAAACAAGAAGCTGTGTGAATTGACTACCATTCCAAGAGCACCAGAGAGTTATTTCTTGTTACTCTTTTTTTTTTCATTTATAATACTTACCTGAAATACTTTGTGTTTCAGTATGAGCTTTCATCTAAAGATCTCTAACCATTTAACGCTTTTATAATAATAAATGCATTTGTATTGCCCCAGAGGACCTAATTTGTGTAGCTGTGAATGTGTCGTACATTGTCTTCATCTATAAGGCTGAGAAAACAGGAGCTGCATACCCGCACTGGGATGTATAGTGATGGGCCGCTGCGGGCAATCCCATCTGGTAAGAATTTTAGTATTTCACACCATTCTTGCTAATGGCTTAAAGACAGCTTTTCATTCTTTACAGATGATAACTGCTGTGTTTGTTTGGGTTTTTTTTATTATTTTGCCATAAATATCTGGTAATGCATGGTCCTGGTGTTCTCTGTGCCAGTTAGTCTTTCTTTAACAGCATTTTTCCAGGCATTGCTCAGAGCCAGCCTATTTCTTTTGTTACAGTCCTGCTTTGGAGGTAGCATGTAGCTGCCTTGCCTCAGTGTGAGCTCTGTGAGTTATTCCTCAAAGCTCCCTAGGGCTTGGGCAAAGGCACCCTTTAATAAGTTGTAGCATAGTCCACCAGATGGGAAGGAGAAATGATCACCAAAAGCATCTTTGTTGCTGTTTCAAGTGATGTCTTCATAGTATTGTACCTCAAAGGCAATCTGGTCATGGAGAAGACCTTGCTGTGCTGGCACTGGACAAGAATGGGACAAAACCAGAGCCTATGCCCTAGTCAGCTTACAATCCAAAACACAAAGCAACTATTGGAAACCCTGTGATGGGGAAGTCCAAGCTGTTGTCAAACATCACAGCAAAGAACAGTCTTCAGGAAGGACCTGAAGAAAAATGATGATGGAGCTCTGTCATTAACAATGATGCTCTTCCAAGTGTAGGGAGGGTGTTGTGAGAGCACAGAATCGTTTGCCTGGATATTTAACAAGTGGATGGTGGAACCTGGCTTTGGAGGCTAGTCAGAGACAGAAGTCAACCTCAAACGCCAAGAGATCCTAGATTGGTTACAGAAAGGGCTACAAGGTATCTAGAAGTGAAGGCAGCTAGTTCATGTTAGATATAGTATCAAAAAAGGAGACAATGGAGGCATGGAAGGAGTGGTCAAAGTGGAAAGCTAAGAAAATTACATTGCAGTGATGATCCGATACCTATTTTGAATTGCCAGCAGCGGGGCAAGAATGTATTCATCAAAGTGAAAGAGATGCTGATGAATTAATTTAGATACAAGGTATCTAGCTAAAATTAGACACGAAATTTTAGCCATGTGGGTGGATAGGAAAACCATTATCTTAGAGGTATAATAAAGAAAACATCTAAAACATACCAGTACAACTAAGTTGTAGGGACTTGAGGAAAGCCTGAGTCAAAGGTAACACCCACACTACAAGCCTGAATCGTAATCAAACAAGCAGTGTTGTCTCTAGGGGTAGAGAAAGGAAGAAGTGGAATGGAGTGGTGAGGCTAAGAGTTCTGTTTTAGCCTTGTTGTGTTTGAGCTGATGATAGGACAACCAAAGACTTTAGAGATGAAAACCAACATCTTAGTTTATTCAGAAGAAAAGGAAGAAAACTGTACTGATTTTTTATCTGAATATCTAAATTTTGCAAAGTTTTTTTGTGTTTTTTGAGGCAAAAGTCACAGCTTTTTTTTTTTAACTTCTAGTAGTGGCATCATAAATCCTCATAGCCCTGTCAGGTAGTTAGCAAAGTTGGATACAACCAAAAAATATGGTGGTTATAGACAAAATTATTGTTGATCATCAGGTATTTATTGATCGTTCCCAGGGGAAAATGGACCATCCTCTGTGTTTATAGGAGTCCTACTGACATGCAGGATTTGGAAAAGACTAAAATGACTTGAAGGATGCAGGAATGATGTGAAACTGGTGGGCTGTCACATCTTGTGATCCCTAGAATACAGGCAAGTTGGGGTAACGAGGAGGAGAGGCACAGTGCTTTTTTGTTAAATTTCCAGTCTTAAGCTACAGAACAAGCCACAGTCAATCATGGGGAGGCTACTGTGAAGTAGAGAGCTTTGGAGTCTGTGCTGGTTCCTGGTACAGCCAGAATCTGAGGGGCACAAAGGTAGTTTAAGACCACATTTCTCCACATTCATCTTGGCTACTCTATCTCTTTCACATGCAGAAATCATCCCTCCTTTGCTATATTGTTTAGTTTTCGTTATTACTTCTTTACTGTTTTGGTTCCTGAAAGAGTAAATAAAATGAACCAAAAAGAAAGAAAGAAAAGAGCCTAGGATTATTCTAAGCTTGCTTTTATGATCATCAGGTATTTATTGATCGTTCCCAGGGGAAAATGGACCATCCTCTGTGTTTATAGGAGTCCTACTGACATGCAGGATTTGGAAAAGACTAAAATGACTTGAAGGATGCAGGAATGATGTGAAACTGGTGGGCTGTCACATCTTGTGATCCCTAGAATACAGGCAAGTTGGGGTAACGAGGAGGAGAGGCACAGTGCTTTTTTGTTAAATTTCCAGTCTTAAGCTACAGAACAAGCCACAGTCAATCATGGGGAGGCTACTGTGAAGTAGAGAGCTTTGGAGTCTGTGCTGGTTCCTGGTACAGCCAGAATCTGAGGGGCACAAAGGTAGTTTAAGACCACATTTCTCCACATTCATCTTGGCTACTCTATCTCTTTCACATGCAGAAATCATCCCTCCTTTGCTATATTGTTTAGTTTTCGTTATTACTTCTTTACTGTTTTGGTTCCTGAAAGAGTAAATAAAATGAACCAAAAAGAAAGAAAGAAAAGAGCCTAGGATTATTCTAAGCTTGCTTTTATAAGCTACATGCACGTCTCTGATACGATATATAGCGGATCATTTGAGATTAGGAACTTAGAGCTTTTATTGGGGAGATGGTAATGATGGGATGCAGATAGAAAAATAGCAAAGCGAATAGATAGAATGCTGCTGCACGCAATCTCTCTGCCTCTCCCCAGTAGACAAAATTATTCTTGTATTAAGCATTCGGCTTCTTTGTCTTTAAAGACCAAAGCTCCTTCAAGCTCTGAAACTTAACCAGAGATTTTATGTTTCGTATCTTGGCTTGTAGCAGGGACATAAGATATCATGCAAGACATGGACCTTGGTGTCTTTATGAAAGCAAGCTGTGGCCTATGAAAATTTTTGCAACCTCTTAAGAATATATCTAGTGAGGAAAACAAGTAATCGAGAATTTATTTTTAACACCACATGCACTTGGCTTCATACTGAATTGCAGAAGCCTGATGTTTTCTTGCTTTTCCAGTGTCCTAGCAAGCAGAGAGGAAATTGGTGGTGGGGACAGCATGGAGTAGAAGGCACAAGGGACCACAGGTGCTAATCCCGGCTCTGATACTGGGTGACTGTAAGCCTGGGCAAGTCACTTTGCTTCACAGTTCCCTATCAGTAAAGAACAGGAGGTTAATACTTGTAATGCTTCTCTCATGTGAAATGCAAGGATTAGAAGAGCTGGTGTGTGTCCAGAGCATCCAAGATGTGAGAGCTAAGTGCTCTTACAGAGTCCTTTGTCCTAATATACCTCCTCTCTGTATTATCACAGCAGATAGTGTGCATGCTGCCAGCCAGAGGCTGGGTCTTTACTTTCCTTGAACCTCCTTGCAATGGCTATTACAGAGCAGGGTTTCCTATGTTTTTACAGTGGGAATACTGATGCTGTCAATCTTACATAGACAGGATTTAAAAAAAAAAAGCTTCATTCACCAGTAAGTTACTTTTCATCTCCAAATGTAATAGGAGACTAGTTCTGGTTAATGTTCTGGGATTTTTAGAATTTGCTTGCTTGCTTAGAATAAATGGGAAAAGTAGTTCTATAGTGAGATGACAACCTGTCACATCTGAGAAAGATAAAAGGGAAGGGGAAACTCGGGAAAATACTTCTTAGTGTTTTTCTCCCCTACAGGCTATGTGTTATTTACCTTCTCCTAGATCCCCCAAGAGTTGGCATTGGCATACTTCCAATCCTATAGCACTTTGCTAAAGTAAAGTGATGTGAACTCAGGAGATCTGGATTCCTTTCTGTGCCACGGATTCATGAAAGATGTAGTGTCTGTATGCCTTATTTTCCAGCCTTTGGAATAATGTTCTTTCTTACCTTTGCTTTTTCTGTTTGGCTTTTCAGAGTGTGTATTCTCTTCTTTTATGGAGTCACTCAGACACACTCACACATACACAGATGGATGGATAGATACAGATATACAGCATTTAGTGAGGATTGTGTAAGCCGTACAGTGATAGTTAGAACCAGTGCAACACTTGGAAATGTTTAAACCCCTTTTGTTGGCCTGTTTGGAAATAACATGTGTACTACTACTGTGCCATGTAATGCGCCAGCAAAACATTGGCTTGCACAGAGATGGAGGCAGGTGCTGAATTATGCCCTTGTTTAATCGAAAATCTCCTAGTTGGGGGCTGTCCTAAAAAAAAATGCATTGTACTGGAGGGAATAGTGTTGGCGGGTAACCAGCTGCAAATATGAACTCAGAAATCCTAGCTGCAACATAAATGTAGTACTTGTGGAATGATCCCTGCAGCATTTATTTCTTGGACTTGACCACTGGGGGATGTGTTTGTTGTCCTTCTCACTCCTGTCACGTTGGGGGCTTTGTCAGATCAGAATACATCATCGCTGTGCTTCTCTGTGTCCCTTGAGTTGTCATAGGCACAAATATTTTTCAAATGTTCTCCCCTGTTCATTTCCATTATTATATCTGGTGCTTCTAGGTGGCAAGCAAAAATGAATAACCTTATAAATGCTCCCTGTCTTTCAATTTGTTTTATTTTTCATACAACGTGTCAGTGCATTTTTGTTGAGTGTTTTTAATAAGACGAAGTTGATGAAAATAAATTGCTTTGCAGTTCCTGCTGTGGGTGACAGGAATGCCTGGGTCTGTAATTTTCCAAAACTGTGCATTTGAAAGCAGTGTGGAGGGTGTTCTGTATGCCTGTAATTGCAATCATCTTCGTAAAATACCTCCCAGGAAAAGAAAGCAGCTAGCAATTTAAGTTTTGGGGGCAAAATGCACTGCTGTATCCACCTTCTGCTGGGCACAGTGAGAGAGGGAGCTGTCAAGGAGAATTTTAGGATTGATTCTGTGCCAGGCTTGGGTCTGCCAGATGGGATAGTTAACCAGATCTGTCTCTAGTATGAGAGGGAGAATGAATTATATAGCAAACCCTCCTACCAGAGTGTCTGTTAGCCAAGGCTTGGAAAGTGAGGGTTGGGACTTGAAAATGTGGACACCCCAGTGCCCATGACTACTGCATATCGGCTTTCTTCTGGGCGGTTCAATGTCTTGCTCAAAAAATGTAATGCAGATAAATGATGATCTCCATATTACCAAGGTGTACTTAGTAGACAATCTGGTAACTACTCATCTTTTCTTGGAGAGAAGATAACCCACATATTCCAAATGTGATTTTCAAGTCAAGATTTTTTTTTTTTTTACTCATTTTAATGAAAAAAGGTCAATATTACCATATTTCTTGTAACTGTGTCTATTTTGATAAAAATTGCAGAAAATACCATTTTAATTTCCTGAAGTTTAGAATTTCATTTTGTTGTCCACTTTTTTATGCTTTTGTACTACTTACTTAGCTGGCAAGACAATATTAATGTCTGTCTCTTACTGCATTCTCTGCTGCATTTCTGTAAGGCAGGGAAATGCTTTCTCCTCGTGCTGGCTGGGAGCTGACACATGGAAGTCGCACAGGAGCTGATGATGGACCAGGAGCTCAGGTCCCACTTTTGCAACTTCAAGGCTAATGCCATTATCATTAAGCCAATTTTACTTTCCTCAGAACAGCTTTTACTCCTTCTACTGTTCCATCTTTTTAGAAACATTGAAAAGAGGAATAATTAAGCCCCCAAATTTATAATAATCTTCTCCTCTTTCCATTTCAAATTTAGAAATTTCCTCCAAGATTGTGCTGCTTGAGGTACAGAAAAGACAGTATCCTGGATTAGTTATTTTCCTTGTCCACTCAAATTTGAAGAGGTGGATTAATACTGGTAATAAAACTAGCTTGCTGTAAAGCAAAGCATTGAGAGATAGGGATCATACTGCCCATACAGTTTAGCCTAATCTGCTGTGCTGTTTGGAGGAGGGGACAGAAAATTCAAAATTTGGAAAAATATCTAATTCTTGTTTGCAAGTTATCTGGTGATGGCTCTCAAACTGCCAAAGGTTGTTCACCTGTTCACCCTTGCATTGTTGCTGAAACTACCTTTCAGATCACATGCCTTGCTATGCAGCCCTGAAGCTCACTTCAAAGGAGTTAGGCAATAAGGAAGGAAAACAGTTTTCTCTCTCTTACAGGGTTTAAACCAGCTAACAGAGCCAAAGAACAAAAGTGATTTTTCAGTAAAAATAATAATAATTTGTTGTTTATACTTGTCATATATATTTGTCAATAAATAATCTCACTGCATAATTTCTTCATTCTGTATTAGACTAGTATATGCTGGGCAAACAAGCAAGGAGACTGTAGAGCACAAAATCACAACGGAGATGGAAAAAGTCCATGGAGGTTTCAAGCAATCCTCTTGCCAATGGAAGTCTATTGCTTAGTCCATATTATTTCTGGTTTATTTTTAAATGGTTCAGTTGACGGTGTTCCTGCCACTTCCCTGGGGAAACTATTTCATTCCCACTATTAGGCAACATTTCCAGAGATTTATACTAAGTTTTCCTCTGCTTGGCTGCCTTTCATTACCCCTACTTACAACAAGACGGTCCATCCGTGGCAAGTCCTTTCCTTCCAGAAGATTTTGCTCGTCTCTCTATGACTGCCAGGAGTGCTATGTGAGGTCTGGGGTTTCCTCCTGTCTTGCTCCTAGGTCCCCGTTGTGCCGCGTTTATTCACTCAGTATCACATTTTTCACATGTGAGTTGCAAGGGAGGGCAGCTACTCCAGCAAATCACTGCTGTTCAGCAGCGAAAGCTGAAGCCCTTACGTAGGCTGCACACATTTAGTTCTTTTTATCTTTTTCATAATTTAAACGATTCACCTGTTTTTTTTAATTCCCTCTAGTTTGTTAACATCTGTCTGGTTCTCAGGTGTCCAAGACAGAACAGTATGTGAGTGCAGCTTTGCCACAGCTGTTTCATAAAAGAACTGTCAGCTTGGTTAAGGGACCTGAGGCTTCCGAGTACGCAGTCTCACTCCACAGTAGCTTTAAGAGCTTATACCTGATTATTCTCTTCTTCCCTTCCTGGTCTTTTGAGTCATTTTTGGCTTCCGGATTATCTCTCACTATTATATTGAACACTGAATCCAACAGTGGCATGTCTGAAGTTTGCAGAACCCCTGTTAAAAATATTAATCACTCCTGATTTTAAAATTCTGATTCTCTTCCACTGTTCTTTCCAGAAGTGTTCTCTTTGACCGCATGTAAATAGAGGTGTTTGTATATAACTGAGTGTGAGGGGGTTGGTATGATAATGTGCTTACAAAATCCTGGCTTTGTTATTTTCTAGGTATTTGGTGCTAGAACACGTGTCAGGTGGGGAGCTCTTCGACTATCTCGTAAAAAAGGGAAGATTGACACCGAAAGAAGCCAGGAAGTTCTTCCGACAAATCATCTCTGCTTTGGACTTCTGCCATAGTCATTCAATATGGTGAGTACAGCCATTTGCAATGGGAGTTACCTGTTACATGAAAGCACAGAATAAAGGGATCTTATTTCTTGATACTTTTATTTCCTATTAAGTAACTGATGTAGTAAAGCTCTAAAAGCATTGTGTAAAGTGCTGATGTATTTTTTAATTTTTGGCCGTCTGTGAGACAGTGCACCAGTCACAGATAGACTTTTCATGGAGAAGATTGTCTGTCATTTCTCACTGGAGGAGAATTCCTTCACAAGGAATGCTTTAACCGGGAAAACCAAAACCACCAAGGAAAAGCAGTTTAATTCCCATCATTCTTGGGGCACTTGCTGATAGAATTACATACACTATATCAAAATGAACCCCTGAAGAAACTTGGGACAATTACGAATACAGCAAAGTCATTTTATGGCTTCCTTCAGTTTTTGGAAACCTGCTGGCTTTTGGCAACCTTCACTGAGTCCCTTCTGGGCATTTGAGTCACTGTTGCCTTTAATTTCCTTTCCAGTAGGGAAGAATTTCCTTGATCTGTTATTGATACTCACTAACTCCATCATACGACTTAACTATCAAGTGTGGTTTAACCTGTGCTTTCAGGTGGTGTTTTAAATTGGACCAGTTTCTCCTTCATCTTCAGCAAGTTTAGGTAATTTAAATTATACTGAAATCAAGTTGTTGTAATCAGTCTGAGCACAGAGTTTCTGTATAGCTGTTGACCCATAACTGCCTGCTTATTTCTCAGAAATGCAGCTCCTCACAGTTAGATTGGCTGGGGGAGACCATTTACATTATGTCTGCACAGCTGCTTCTCCATAGCCATAGACAGCCGTAGATCCCCCCCTCCAGGAGGCCAAGGGCCACTGATAGATAACTGCAGTAGTTGGATTTGCATAATCACTGTGTGGTTACTTCTCAGTAACTGTACAGTGATTTTCTGTACCCCCGTTTTTGTGCTGAGAACCCGCAAACCAGATGTCCACAGCATAAATGGTCACAGCAAAAACGGATGCCTAAATATTTAACTTGCTCTTCTAGCCCCCTCCCTCTACATCTCTGATTCATTTTAACAGGAAATACTAATCTGAAAGAGATCATATTTCTAATAAATGGAAAGTGAAATAAGAGCCTTTCTTGAGGATATATTAAGAAGAGTATACTGTTAGCAGAAGAGGCACTTCAAAGGTGGTGAATCTGGGTGAGAAGGTCCTGAGGACAATGCCTACCTGGCACAGGCAGGGTTACAATAGTCAGAGAAATTCCCAGAGGAGCCAAAAGCAGGTTGCGTGCCCTAACTAGAGGATCTAAGTTTTCTCTGTTGGCAAAGACCTCTGACATGTTTTATTCTGCGAATTCCACAATTTGTCCTCCCTGCTAATCAACTGGGTTGAGTGATCATGACCTTCCTATAATCAGCATAGGTTGTACAGCTGTTATTTTTTATGTACACTGGGCAGTGTAACCACTGGTGGATTGCATACGTACATGTTTCTGTTCCCTACTTGGCTTAACACTTAGAGACCCAGTCCAAGAAGACTCAAAAATGTTTAACTACAACTGAAGAGAAATTACTTTTCCAAATGAATATTCCAGAGAAATACGAATCTCCATTGGGATAGAAGTTTCTCTGAAAGCATGCATATATACACATACATACTAGTCCTTTGGGCTTGTGATGGATACCTCTTGATATGGCAGACTTTAATAAACTGAGTGAGGATCGTGGTGAGGCTGTCAGACGTACAAGCACCTCTGCAGATTTAACGATACATGGAATTTCCAAGGCAGAGTGCATGTCTCTCTTGAGGAATCCATTTTCCTCCGTTAAACATATTGGATTGTGGGCAGTAGTCTTGTTTAGAAGTAAATCCCCTGTCTCCTTGCCAACTCCCACTCGACTAGCATCTAGTGCTGAATAAGTTAGCAGTAAATCATAAGCTCTTCCTCCCTCCAGGTCACTCTGAGACTTGTGTGGTCTGTGTAATATTAGACTCTGTGTTGTATTCTGGACAGTTATCATTAAACCCTTTTTGAAAATCAGAGCATGCATAAATATGCGTGTGTGTGTGTGTGTATAAAAGTTAATGTGCTTTCCTAAGCAATGAAGCTTGACCTTGTCCTGTCATGGGGCACTGAAATGACAAATCATCTCATCAGCCAGGTTATCCAGTTATGACCACATTGAAAAATGAAGGCTTCTGCTTTGGTTAATGACTAAATATGGGTGCCTCTAACCTACTGGCAGAATAGCTTGATAGTCTCGTGTCCCCAGCGCCATATCATTGTCCTATCTTCTTCCTGTACCTCCCAAAACACTGTGAAATGTCTGTGGCTTACTTTCACAGCAGTATGTAACCACATTCAGCTTTCACTGCTCAAAATGTATTGATACACCAGGATTCCCGGATCAAAGAATCAGAAAGGATTCCCCAATCCTCCCATCAGTAAAAGGCTTCTGCTGCTACTGTGTGGAGAGATCACCTGTGTCTGAGAGGTGTTTTCAAACAAGCAGCTCAGACAAGGAAGCGGAATAGGCTTGGAGCTTGAGTCTGTTTTGTGTGTTGTTTTAAAAGAGTATGAGTTTTCTGTTCTTATTTTATTTAGTGGAAACAGTGGGGGAAGATTTGATGTACCTCACTCTGAGGTGCAGTCACTTACGGGGTTTTGTGGTACAGGTTGGCCGGGGGAAAGCTTATAAGAAACCCACTGTAGAGTTCTCTAAGGGCTTTTCTGTGTACATAGCATTGTGCCGTGCTAGGGACCCACAGGCGTGGGTGTGAACAGACAGCACCGTGCAGAGGTATTATGTGGGATCCTGCAAACAGTGTATCTGTGTTACCTTGCTGCTTTGCCTGAGCTGGCAAGCAGAGTGGTTAGCTCAGTGATGCAGCATTATTGCTTCTGCTTCCAGCTCTTCCTCTGTGCTAGCTCGGAGGGCTCTGCACCATGCTGCAGTGCCCGGAGCAGATGCACTCAGCAGTAGTGCAAGAAGTGGCAGAGGAACCTGGGGTTCCTTGGACATCAGTGTAAGACCATCCTAGCCTAGGAAGTTTTCTTTGGACATAACTGATGGTTTTTTCCTAAGCTGCTGTTCACCTAATGCTGGGTGTCTGCTCTCCTAAATTCAGGGCCTTTAAGATGTCTCAGCTGGGTGCCCCAAATCAATAGTCCCTTTTGAATATCCTGCCTCTGTACTGTGGGGGAGGTCTCAGCTAATTCAGTGCCGGCTGTATTTTCTGTCAGAAACAATGTAGGAGCACGTATCAGGGTAGGTCGCAAATCCTTGCTTTCCTCAGGAAGAGTCTCTTTTATCTTGAGCGAGGGAACGCTGCAGCGCCAACGGAGGGTGGGAGCCGGGTGAGGAGAGCTGGCGGGCGCCTCATTGGCTGGGTGTGACATCACCAGCAAGAGCTGGGATTGGCAGTGTGTGTATTTTGTGTGTGTTGGGTTTTTGCTTTGGTCAAGCTCATATTTGGTGTCTGTATCTCACAAGCTGACAAATAAAAATATGATTACAGAAAATGCCCCGTGGCAAACCTTATTATGGCTTCAGAGATAACAGATAATGCCAATTACTGCACAGGGCAGCGGTGACATTGAGAGGAAATCCCCTGCGGTAATGAGCAGCAAGATGATTATTTCATTTTATTTTTATTTTGGTTGGGTTTCATTTTGTGTTTTTTTTTCCTGAGCATGCACAAGAGGGGGTTAAGGCAGGTTCTTTATGAATATTGATAAATGACAATTATGAAGGCCCTTTCTCCTTTCATTGCCTGGGGCTGTGCCTGCTTGAGTACGCACAAGGCTCTTGCTGAAGTGTGTCTGTGTGTGCATGCGTAGGCATGAGGGTGTGTGACTTAGAGGGCTGAGGCAATGAATAAGAGCTTTGTCTGACTTTGCCTGGTGTTCTTCCTGTCAGTGCAGGGGGGTAAAAGGCTCCTTATAAAATAACGCTTCAAGATTTCACAGCAATAGTGCCAGAATCTCTGGTACATTCTTGCAGGCAGGAGCTGCAGGGCACTGTCAGTAATGGAAGCACGCTTTTAGGGAGAAATCTGGGGTGTCTTCGAGAAACAGGGAAAGGTGAAGAATGCCAGGTGCCATGTTCTGTCAGATAGTGCCACCCTCCTAGTGACTCCTGATTTGCCTTGCTTCATTTATGAGGCGCATGCTATAGTGTTCTGCAGGGGCAGTCTGTTGAAATCATGACTCAAGGCCTCCAAATGTGAAACTGGTCTAGAAATTGTGGCATTTAATAAGGTTGTTTTCTGGGTTGTTTTTCTTTCTGGTCCTTGAGTCTGTAGGTTTTCAAGTTTTCTTTCAGACCATCAGAAGTGAGGAAACTACCTTTTTCCCCTGTTGAGAGCTGAGATTCACCAATCATTTCCTGAATCCAGGAGTTTCAGATCTGTGGTTGAGACTCACTCTAAAACAGTGAGGAATTTTCAAATTTCCCTTGTACAGAGAACTGGAGAAAACCCATCAAGTACAGCAGCTGCAATGCCAAAGGCAAAGTTACCAGCTCAGCTAAAGTCAAAGGACATGTATTTTTGTAAGTTTACTTCTTTATATAAGCCACTGGAAACTCAAAAATGGCATAATCTTATTGTAAGCATAACCAGGTAACATTCTCTGGCAGGTACAGCAGTGGTGATCAGACCTGACAGTCTGTTCTGGCTTTGAAATACATGAATATATGTTTTGAGTCAAGGTTGGTAGGGAAGAACAATATATTTTAATAGATCAATGGAAATAATTGTTAAAAAGCAAGCAAGGTTTTATGCATACAAACCCTTCTCCAGGTCTCCTGATATGTTTATAGATGTTGTCCTTTTTCCTAGCTATAACTGTATTTATTTGTTCTGCAGAATTCTGTGAAAGCTTACTAAATTTGAGCATAGCAACCATGGCTCTAAACAAAGATTCTTCTGTAGGTAGATACAAGTTACATGTTCGGATCTGATTTGCAGAAGCAAGAGAAAATAAGATGAAAGGCTTTTTCTGCTCAAAATTAAAAATATTGCTTCGCATACTATTAATTATTACTGATAAATTATTTGCATCACATCAGGCACTTTTAAGAGGCATACTGCAGAACAATTATTCTGTAGTCTGGCCCTTCTGGGAGTTTGGGGTCAGTAAGAAAAGCATTTGCAAAGTAGCCAAGAATTTGATTAGTACAAATGACCTGCAACTACTCCAATTAGGAGGTTTCTTGGGTTAGAAATCTGTGACCTACAATGAGTTGTCATAGAAACTGATACGAACGTTTCAGCTCAAAAATCAGTTTAAAATAATGGGTTAGTTCATCATCTCGGGCCAGGTGACATAGCTCCTTTGAATCCAAGATCTGGAGTCTGTCACTACACCAAAAATCTTCTGCCAACCCTGGGTGACAGGGAGAGAGTGTTTTACTTCTCTCTTTTATGTATGCTGCAATTGCCTGCAGTACAGATACGAGGATATTCCCAGAGCAGGAAGATGGACTAGAAAGGCAACGGAGGGAGATAGAGGAGCTGTCTGAATAGCATCACTGGGAGTGACCAGAAAGCAAGTGTGTAAGTGGGTAACTGGAACATGTTAACACATATGTGTGCCTTTCATTTTCTATGCACCACCTCCAAGAACTGTGCCCGTTTCCATGGGACAATTTTTTCAGACCTTTTTCCGTAACCATCTTGTGTTGCAAGGGAATTGTAAAGCCTTTGTTGTAATCTGTAAAAGAGAGACGTTGCAGAGAGTCTGATAGTGTGTGCTTCCCCTGTCGTGGCTTGTTTAATGGCTCCCTTTCACTCACAAGCTGTCCCTTCAAAAGCTTGCCGTATGCAGGCTCCTGGAGCTAACTTCTTGCTCCATTGTCTTGGTTGAGGAGCTCTGGGCAGTCTGTGGCCACCCTGGATCAGGGTTACACTGGCTTCTTCTGCAATGCTGCATTTCTCTTTCATATTCTTTCTCAGCATATGCAGGGCTCAATAGGAGAGTTCACTGTGTTTGTCACTAAAGAAGCTGCTTGCTTCTCTTCTGATTTTCCAGCCATGTGATAAAGCCCCTACAGCTTTAGAGCCTTTAGAACAACGAAAGGGTAACGAGTCCTCTGTTCACCTGCAGAGAGAGGAGTTGATGCAGTCATATAAGACATGGAGAGCCAGAGAGATCAGCTGGAATGGGACCAAATTAAATGCATTTACTCTGCAATGTTCCATTAATGCCAAGTAATTACCACATACAGTGGGATTTTTGTTTTGTTTTGTTCTGTTTCATTTTGGCACAAGAGAGTTCTTTCCAAATATGAATGCATGAGGCTGTCTGGGCTGCTGGGCTCTTAGGTAAATTATAACAAGCCTTCCCTATTCCCATATGTTCCTCTCCCTTCCTTCTGGCATTTGAAAAGCTGGCAATACAAAGATGGGAAATGCAAATGCAGAGGGGAAGTCTCATTCCCAGTGGCCATGATGCTGGTTCAGCCACTCTGGTGCAGACTCCTGGCCTGACTTCTATCCCCAGGATGCTGCCTTGGCAAATTCAAAGTGGTCCAAAGCTGGATAGCAGAGAAATGTTCCAGCTAGAAGAAAATTTTCATTGGGGCATAAAATTCTCTTGTGGTTGAATGTGCAAGCACTGCCTGATCCCACTGGCACCCTGATCTCTGAGAGGAGTGCTGCCACAATACAAAAAAAATACTTGGGCTGCCATGAAATTCCTATGCTAACCATCCATACTGGGCACTAGAGACTGTGTTGAAAGAGGGATGGAGAAGGGTCAGAGAGATGCAAAAACTGCTGTATGACAGTTCTTGTATTTTAGGGCCCAGTCAGCAATAAATGTAACGATTCTCAACAGAGTCCACACTCTCCTTTCTGCTCAGTGGACTATAGTGAAGAGCTGATAATTTTTCTTGGTTTTATTTTGGTGAGTGTCTGGAGGGGGGGGGGAAAAAAAAGCTTTAAGGTCTGTTGCCACTCCAGATTTCCTTTCACACATACTATGCCAGTCCCATGAATCCCCAGGTCCCAAATTAAGGCTTTCAAAATGCTCTCTGGGAGGTGGGTCAGGACCTCTGCCTAAAGACTGCCATCAGCCCATGTAGGCTGATCATTCATGGAAAAGCATTGCACAGCACGGTGAGGTGAAGCTTACTCCACATTTGGAATGTGGATGGTGGCACTCCCATTTTTCCTCTCTCTCTTGCAGTGGCTCTCCAAAAAAAAACTGAATGTATTTGCCACTTTATAGGAACTTCATTTTCCCACTTGATCCTCTCTAAAAATCCAGGCCTAAAATTGTCTGTGTTGTGGATCCCAGCTGATGGGAAGACAGGATGAAATGGGGAGAAGGAGACTCCTTTCCACCAGTGAATACTGTACTCATTTTCAAAGGTGTCGTCCCCTTTCACCACCTCTCAGTGGTCTGGGAGTGGGGCTGGTTGAAGGTTCACATACGTTCTGCTCCAGCCAGGGCCTGTGGCAGGTCTGCTAAGGCTGGTAGCTTTGAGGCATGGAAAGGGAGCATTTTTGCATTTCCTTTATCTGTACCATTTTCCTGAAATAATGAGATGTTTTGTAGTGAGCATGCATCCAGGCTGGAGAAACGCTTGTGGACGACCTGTGCTTAGGTCATGCTGTGCCTTGATCATTCCTTCAAGTTCTCTTGTCTCTAAAAATACTACACAATTTTAGGATAAGCAAAGAATTTCAATTTTTAGGTACAAAAGGCACATGTCAGCAGTATGCCTGCTATAGGCTGAACACGTATGAATGGTATCAGCCAGTGCACAAACAGTGGAACAGGCATGGGCAGCAGCACCCCCAACTTCTAAACCATATATCTGTTCAGCAGTCAGCCAGGAGCAGTCACCAAGACTGAAAAACAACCATAGCCGCTGAAAAACCACGCACAGTAGAAGAACATGGACTCAACTTGAGCTGTGGGGAGGTTTCTTGTTTCATAGCATCAAACAAGCACTGCTTGCTTTACAGGGAGCTGTTGTTTGCTGCTGAGCCCTAGTCCTCAGACAGGAGAACTTAGGTGCGTCTTCCCAGCACCCCATTAATGAAACCAGTTGTAAGATGAGAACTGTCCAGGATGTCTGCTGGAGGAAAGATTAAATCACACACTACTGTCTCATTAGTGTCCAAGCTTTCCTAGCTTGCCTTAGGACTGTGGGCTCTTCACTCCATTTCACTGCTGGGGCTGGAGTATGTTCAGATTTGGCGGATGTTGACAATCTTGCCTTTGTCCAGGACTGCTGTCCTTGATGATGGCATTCAGAGGTTCTTTTTGTGGCCATTAACTGGTAATTCACTGCCTCTGGAAACGTTTCCTTGTCACTCATCTCCTGCTTTTTTGTCAAGTAGGTATGACTATCTTGATAGTTATTATATGGCTAACAAGTCTTCTGTCTCCAGTTACCTCGAAACTTTGATTTCTATGAGAAAGATAGATTTGATAAAGCACCTTTTGCTTTGTCAGATGAAAATACGCACAAATCTGAATCATGCTGCTCCATTATCTACCAGATTGTTTGCCCATGGTTAACAAGGCCAGTTTAACATGCAGGGTTCATCATGTTTCTACAAGATTGGAGACCAAATTTTATGCTCTTTAAAAAGTGAGGGAGAAGGAATCGTAGGACTCAGTGATAAGGTAAATGACCAGTGCCTGCTTTGAATGTGCACTATTTTGCTGGAAGTCTCCTTTGGAAATACCTGTTACTCTCCCCAGATGTCCTATTACAGTGTGCTCTGGTTTTGCGTAGAATTGACCTGCATTATTTACAAGTTGTCTCTAACTGATCATTCCAGACTTCTCTTCAGATCAGAGGAGATAATTTCCAAGACATTGTCATGCCTCTCATGTTTTTCTGGGAGGCTAGAGACTGTCCTTTACAGTGGTATAGAGGTAGAATTACACTTGCATGCTTGAGGAATGCTAGAGGAATGTCTTAAAAAGTGAAGAGGAAATGGCATGAAGATAAGGCTGCCTTCCATTATGGGTATCACTGGACTAGACTATCCTAACGCTGGTTCTTTTGCTGAGTTCAGTTTCTGGTCAGGGTAACTGGTTTTAGTGAACCATTGTTGCAAATGACTGTTGTTTGCCTGACACTCGCACATGTTGTCGGCTGACCGTTTCCCACAGGTTTGTGTTCTGACTGTGCACTGAAGCTGGCCGTTCTGCCTGCAAGGTTTGAGTGCTCATATTTGGACCTTTTATTAGCAAGACATCAAAGACTCATTTTGCCTACTCATAAGCAAAAACAAGAAAAGAGCTTCTTCTTTAGTCTGCCTAAAGTGGTTCTCTCATCTCTGTGACTCTTCAAGAATTGCAAATAAAAAAAAAAGCAAAGTCATCACAAATTTTGTGCAAGATTTTTGTCTTTGGATATAAAATCAAGTAAATGTAATAGTTGTACAAAAGCACGGGTACTAAGAAGCAGACATGGGTGCACAGTGGTGTTGGCTGTGGGTAGTGGAGATTAATAAATTAGTCAATATATGATACCTTTGATTTCAAGCAGAAGTTGCCATCCTGAAGATCATGGCTGCCTGGCTCTTCCCATGTTGCCAAACAATAAGAGAATCGAGCTTTGACGGGTAGGAGGGAATCCTCTCTCTTCCTTCCTGGTGCTGGCACCCTCAGTTATAAGCAGTGCTGGGTTGAAGGGATTTCTCCATCAGAGCTAATTACCCAAAATTATTTCAAAGCCATATGCCTATGTAAACAACTCCTAATAGGGGCTTTTTGCAGTAGCATTTACACCAAGGATGTTTTTTTCTCTAGATATCACTCATTTTGTTTCCTGTTGTTGACAGAATATATTGATAGTGTTGCCTTCTACCTTAAGGAGCTGGCATGTGTTGGAGTATATCAGCCCTAAATCCAAGCTGAAGTTCTCCTCCTACCTATTTCCCTCAGTCTCTCCCTCAGATTGTGTTGGTATCACTGGAAGTTGAAGATGTTCGTTTCCTGTTACAGCACTGCAGGCTCAAGCCTTGCATTCATCAGGAGTGGGCATTTGGGATATGGTCTAGAGTATTGCAAAGATTGGATCTTGGATATGTGTGTTCTCCTGCCTGGGACAGGAAAAAAAATGAAATCAATTAAAATATAATAGGTTGGATGCTATGCTGGATAAAGAACAAGTTTTGGAGTGGGAAAGCTGCCGTAGATAATTTAACTCACATTTTGATCCTCTCTTTACAGCCACAGGGACTTAAAACCAGAAAACCTACTGCTGGATGAAAAGAACAACATCCGGATAGCAGACTTCGGGATGGCATCACTGCAGGTTGGGGACAGCTTGTTAGAAACCAGTTGTGGGTGAGTGTCTCAGAACATATTGCAAAAATCAGTGATAGAGTCCAGACATAAAAGTTGTCTATAGTAAGGGTTTCAATAAAGACCTGCAGACTTACACCATGCGTTGTTAGTTCCCAGCAAGATGATAAATTGATATGATGCACGTAGTGTATAAGATAGCTAAAAGAAGGGGTTTTTAAGTGCTTTGCAGTGAAAAGCAGGCCTCTGCAGGTGTCACATATGGATATAAAAATCAAGGCTTTCAGGCTTGGATTCTTCTGCATACGCTGGTGTGTGTTTGCTTTCACTGGCCATACAATTTTGGGAACTGAAAGCGGTAGAGTTGGCTGTTTTAAGAAGAGGCTTTAAAAATATTAGGGGGTAAAAAAAACTAATCTAGGGGTTCTGAAGTGGAATTTGCATGTCCTGATTAGGCTCCCTGTTTGCAGCTCTTCCTGTTCATGCTCCACACTGCTTCATTTTGTCTCACATGCAGGATTGACAGGGAGGCAGCAGGGTCCTTTGCAATTACAAGCAGGGGATGAATGCAGATACAAAGGAGACTGCTTGGAGGAATATTGCAGGGGCACTCTAAAAACATTTCCATGGCAATTCAGTTGCCAGCAAGAGCTTTCTAGGAATTTCCAAGGCAGCCAGCAATAAGCCCAACAGCTGAGCAAAGCCCAGGTGCCTGGCCGGGGACAGGACATGGTCTCCGGGGGCAATGCCCTCTCATCACCATCGCCTCTAGGGGCACTACTGGACCATGCTTCCCCCACCCCCCATAGCTATGGCTTGGTGCGTGTTGACTGTGCAGGGGGCTGCCACAGTGAGCTGTGGCAAGGGCAGCAGCTGCATTGAGCTGCTGCAGCCTGGCACCACTATGCCAGCTTTTAGCTGTGTCTGAATTTGTTATAACAGCGAGCTCAGCAATTGAGTTGCAGACAGTACCAGCAGATTTCCACCTCCTCCCATACAGACCTACTCTTCCTGGCCTTTGGTAGTGTGAATCTGATGACTCCAGGCCAGCCCTGTCTTCAGCTGGTTACAGTCCATGTTTTTTCAGTCTGTGCTCTGAGCCAAGGCAATTCAGGGTAGACGTGGAGGCATCGTGGTTCCCTGCACAGCCCAGCCACTGCCTCTCAGTCCTGAGCTGTACAGCTCTGCTGTCCAAGTCATGAATAATGGATAGCAAATTATTTTAAGTTCATGATGTGATCCAATGCTGGTTGATGAGTACACTGAGACCCACCCATTCCTTCCTGTCCACGTCAAGTCAAGATTTGACCTCTTTAGCAGCACAGATGAAAAGCAAGGAGCTATGAGTCTGCACATCTGTTGCTTGCAGCTGCTTTCAAACCTCCCCTCTAGATCAGGAAATGAAGTCCTCCCTGCAGTTATCATAAAGCCTCTATACTCTAGATAAAATTTTCCCCCTTCCTTCCATGAAAAAAACAAGAGGAAGTGTAAAAACCAACCCAGTCTCACATTGCCCTGTAGGATTCTTCAAACTCCTCGGGAACCTCTCGGTAGGGTTCCTGTACTTGTTAGCACTGGGCTCTGTCATCCAGGTCTAGAGTCTCAAAGGGAGACTTCGTTTCCATAAGCTGCGCTGGAATTCAAACCTCCATGCTTCAAGCAGAGCCAGCACCGACATCACGGCCTTAAAACGCGCTAATAAAGAAATCAATGGAACAGAAGAGATGTGCCCGTAATAAACAGAACACAGCAGCAACACTATGATCTCCTGCGTTGCAGATGCATTTCAAGTGTGGTGCCAATCACTAGGCCTCCGTGTGAGCTATTACACCACTTCATTAATTCTCCTGGCATGGAGCCCAGCATGGCTGATACTGGTGTCTTGTGATCTCTCTGGTTTGGGGGGTGAAGGGAGGAAGGAAGGAATATATAACAATATGCCATACTGTTCACAAAGAAAGGCAATCCAGTTATGACTCCCTTTCCCTTGGAGCACACACAGTAACCAACCTCAGAGCTTTTCAAGGCAACAGTTTTACCTACCCTTGTAGTTGGTACTTTCAGCCAGCGTGAAAAGGAACAAAACAGAGTGAATCATGGCTGAGATACTGAGCTTTAATGAGATGCTCCTCCGTGCACCCAGAAGTTAATTTCCAGAATGGTTTTATCTGTGCTATGAACACTGATAATGAGATGAAACTGTAACATTTCCATTTACAGTCGCGCAAGGAGTCTCCAGGTATTTCTGTCAGTCAGAGTGGGAGGATCAGATGGCATTGAGCCATGTGATGCAGCTAACTTTGTCAGTACAGCAGAGTGGTTAGAGTGCAGTCAAAATTCTTTGCTGTCACAAGTGAACTGCTAAGTTTAGTCCAAAATTTGGGTAGGCTTTAGGTCACCACAGAGCCTTGACTGGCCTCATGAAGATAATCACGTAGCCTGAAGTATGCTGTATTGCATACCTCAGAGTCAGTGTTTTCTGGGAGCTATTCCTTAGATCTGCACGGTTTTCTGTAGCATTGATGGCTACCTGGAGAAAACAATAAAAGTTCAATCCAGTTGTGTTTGTGTAGGAGAGGGAGGTAAGGATGGACTTGCTGTTTCATTGACATAATTTGTCACTGACAGACTGCACATTGGGCCTTGATTGTAATGAATCCCCATTGCTGGAAATGTATATTGCGCAAATCCTGCATATACACAGCACAGAGGAATAAGTCGGTAGTTTTAAACATGTGTCTTTAGACCCTTGAGGGGAAGAGGAGCTGTGTGTAGGGTCTGCAGGAATAATTCTGCTTACAGCAGAAATTGCACAGCAAGGCAGTCTCATGGAGAGATGGTCCTTGAAATGCCAGAGTAACACAGTGAGTCTCTGCATTCCTCCAGGAGCAGGTGAGGTCTGTGAGCAAACAGCAGACAAGGAAGGAAGTGGAAGATGTGGTAGGAAGCTGCTTCTATTATTTTAGATCTTTTCAGCTCTTCCTCCTCTTTACCCATCCAGGCAATGGCATGCAGAGACATGCCCCTGTCTCTTTTCACAGCAATTCTTCCCAGCATACTGCCTCGCAGTGTTTCAGCATGGTAGATATTGTCCAATCCATCCTGAATTGTCACTAGGCAAGAAGAGTGAGTGCCTTACAGTTAAACCTCAGGACTGAGACCCAGGTGATCTGAGCTTGATTTCTGTCTCTGCTGAAGGCATTCAGGATAGTCTTGGACAAGATGCATTACCTTTCTCTGCTTCAGTTCTCCATCTTAGCAAGTCATTGCAGTGCCCAAGTTGCTCTGAACATAAATTGCAGTCATTTCTATAGCAGTCTTGGAAAAGTAGGAAGGGTTGGGGCATTCCCTGGATCTTGTTCCCTTTTCTTGAACTAAGAGGGCTTATGGCTAAAATGAATCATAGAATCATAGAGGTTGGAAAAGACCTCTAAGATCATCGAGTCCAATCATCAACCCAACACCACCATGCCCACTAAACCATGTCCCTAAGCGCCACATCTACGCGTCATTTAAATACCTCCAGGGATGGTGACTCAACCACTTCCCTGGGCAGCCTGTTCCAATGTTTAACCACTCTTTCAGTAAAGAAATTTTTCCTCACGTTCAAAAGGATTGAAAGAGGATACTGTTGAGTTACAATTCTTGGGAGCTTGTAAAGATCCTTCCTAATTCCCCATTGCTCCTTACAGAAACCTGGCAAAGTAAATTTTTGCCATCTCTTCACTTCTCTCAGTTTCACTCATCACAGCTTCGAAACACTGGATGGAGATTGCTGCAAGCTGCCAGGTGACCAAGAACCCACAGCAGTGCTAGTGTCTGTGCTGCCTGCCTCCAAATCTCTCTATCCCAACCAAGAGCTAGGACAAAGCTGACATGTAAATGTAGCTCGCTCCAGCACCAGACCCAGCCTCTGCAGAGGCAGTCAGTATGGAGACTGACACCACTGCTGACAGCCCCACAATTAACTGACTGTATGCAACAGTTCCCCCATATTGGTGTCTCCATAGGGAACCCCTAGCCTGATCCAGAAAGCTGTGTGCATGTGGGAAGAGCGATGCTGATTATGATTTTATTGAGAGTGAGAAGAAAGCCTTGCGCCTGTTGGTGGCATAATGGAGGAAAACAGCAACTTCCAACCCCAGCACAGTCAATTTCTCTGCTCTCAGCTCTCCCTAGCGATTCCTAGCAACACTTTGCAGACCCACAGATTGCCTAGATCTATCAAAAAAAAAAGCACGTATTCTCATTAGGACTGATTACTGGCTCTTTTTGAGCTCAGGGTATTTATAACAACCAATGCACTGTGTGTTAGAAATGCTAGTGGAGATCATCTAGCTCCTGATTAACTTACATCTGTATTTGGTGTATCAGCACACCTGTGATGAGCAGATAATTCAGAAGGGCAATATTCAGTTGCCACACACCTCAGTGTCCAAGCACCATTTCTGATTTTAATGACAAGACATGATACTGCACATATTCTTTCCCCTTTATAATAAATGTGTGCATGTTGTCTAAAACATATGCAAGTGTCCTACATCTGGTTATTGTTAGGGATGCAAATTTAGGCTTTTAAAATTGGAAATGCCAGAATTACTACTTTTTACCCCATCTCATCAAGAGCTTCCATTCCCAGCACTCCATTCCCATCTACCTTCTTCCCTGATTTGCACTCTAGTCTTGCCAACTTCTCCCAGTCATTTCTGCTCCATATTTGGCCCCAAATCCCAGATCCTTTTCTCTTTTCCACTAGGTTCCGGCTGCAGTTTCCCCTACCTGGTTGTCCCAGTCAGTTGCTGTCAGTCCTAGATCTATTTCCTGTTGGTTTTGCACTCACTTTGTTTTAAAGTTTGGTACCTTGTGATAACCCCAGCCACAGCAGCTCATAGTATCAGTTTCAGGTAGAAAAATTATTCTGTGAAGTGTTACCAGTGCAGGTGGAATTTTGATCCTGACGCTCTGGAGAGTTTCTGCTAGTAAATGCAAACTGCAGTTTTGTAGTGGCAGTTTGAGTAAATTTTTCTAGAGAATGCAAACAAATATTCAAGTTTTCCCTTTGCAGTTGAGGATACTAGACATTTTCCCTTTTTATGGGGAAAACATTTAATTTAGATTAGACTTAGATAGTGGAAATGTTTCAGCCCATACACAACATGCATGCACATACAAACATGAAACCAGTCTGAGGCAGACGAAAAGCAAGGAAAATTGTTGTTAAGTTGTTAAATTGATGGTAAATCATACGCAACTTAAAATGAGGATTATAAAGGGAAATACCAGACAACCTTATTAATAACCATTAATACCAGCCTCGCCTATAATACATCCCAAGGTATGTTAAAAGAGCTTTAAGTCTGCAAAATCAAGCACTCAGAATTTAAGATGTGCTATTCTTCAGATTGCCAGTATAACATTAACTTAGCCCATGCACATTAGGATATGGTCATTAATTACGAGCTTGTACAGGTTTTTTCCAACAAATCTTTGCCTCATTGGTGTTTGGATGGTGTGGATATTTGAATAAACAGCTATTTAATGTTTGATTTTTCCTCATCATTCATTTTATGGATCCATTCATAATTTCTGCTCACTGCATTCAAGCCTTACTATGAATGCTAGGTAGGATTTTCATCATAGTATCTTAGGTTTACAAATATTAATTATACTGGTTTGATACTATGTTTGCCACATTGATCTGGTTATCTCCATTTATATGAGGACATGTGATTGTGCAAAATGAAACTCAAAATCATCACACAGTTTTGAGTGTGCAGTTGGATACTCTGGGGCCTAATAGCTCAGAATACTCAGTTGCTTGATAACAGTCTTTACTTGGAGAGCAGAGTGCCTACTGACATCAGCTGCTGCTCCATGTGCTTATAAATACTGTAAATCAAACTTCGGATGTGTTGCACTGTGATTTTGAAAACTGGGAACCTGCAACTCATAATTACCTGTGAACGTCTCAATTTAAGGCACCTGTTCATTTTCTTTCACAGAAAGATTCTGTGGCAGGGGCAGAGAGTTTGATTCTGCAGTATGTCAATCAGCTGCCTCTATCACAAGCTTGTCCTTCATGACACTAAACTTCCCTCACATTGCTACAGTCTTTCCATCTTCAACCACAAGTAAAACAGAGGCACTGGGGACAGCAACACATCCACCGCCCCACCCTGACTTACCCGCAGAGTACAGTATAACCTCTTCAAGCTTTATTTTAGCAATTCTTAACTTTTGAATACTTAACTTTGCAATCTTTATGCCCTTTTAATACAGGGGTCTGTTTCATTTTTTAAATTAAGATCTCTTAAAGGTTCCAAGTCTTAATAATTTGAACTGATATATTAATTAATGAACTGATTTGCAGATTCCCCCAAAATGTAATTGTGCTCGAGAAGTAAACAGTTGTAAGATGGCTGAGGGCTAGATGCTGAGTTTTCTCATATAAAACTAAATGACTGAGTTGAAGCTTTAATGGCAAAATAGCACTCAGCCTTAACTACAGCTACTACCTTAATTACAGCCTTACCTACAGCTACTGCCTTCACTGCAGCCTTAACTACCCACTACTGCTGGAACCGTTTCTTCAGTCTCTCCCTGTCTTACTTTTCTGTGTGATCTGTGGCTGTCACTTTCTCCATTCAGGATGCTCTAACATATGTCCTTCTCCTGAAGAATTCCCTTTATCTATTTTGCTACTCCTCTGGCGTTCCCCTTCATCTCAGCCCTTTGCTACCCAGCATGGGGGGAAAGCATAGGCAGCCTTTTGCGCTAGTGGGTAGCTTCTGTCTCTGAAAGCCAGCTTGGAGATGGTGGTTAACGGGGGGGGAAGAAGGGACTTTAGCATCTGAGCAACAGCAAAAACAGCTAAATGTGGGAGGACTTCAGTGCACCTGTACAACCTCTTGTATCAAGGTAACTTCATGCATAAGAAAAACAGAGGGAAGGAGACTTCTTGTTCTTCCCTCTCTGCAGAAACTCTGCCTCCAGCTGTGAGGCCTAAAGAATGGCACTCAAAGAAGTTTTTTTTCTTCCCCAGATAGTACCATCTTATGGCATGGGACCAAAGGACCCAGGCATGGACGCTCATCTTTGATGGGACCTGGGAACCCATCAGGCAGTGTAACACACGATTTGTCACACTGTGGAGTAGGATCACACAGCTTTCCCTGTGCTTCCTGATCAACCAACAGCTTCTCTGGAAAAGCAGTTACTGTATATTCCCAGATAAACCATACATGGGCAGCTGATTTGTGTGTGCACAGTGCAGGTCTCTCTTACCTGCATGATGACACCTGTAGGTCACAGGCACGTCACATCTGCACTGAAGATATGGCCCTGGTTGTCTCAGATCTACTGTAGCTGCGCTGTATCTTAAGGTGCACAGATCAAGAACTACTTTTATAGTTTCTCAGATGAAATTCAAACATCAAGGATATATACATTTCTTTCTGAATGCCTGACTTCCTGTCCAGGGCTGTCCTGGATTTCACCATTGCACTCTGGCTTATTTCCTCTGGTTGAAATCCCACGTAAATGCTTTGCTAAGCTCCCCCAAGATCCTTAAGATTACTGTGTCCTAGAGTCATAGCTGTGAATGACCATTCAGAGAGCCCTTCCTGCCCCAGGCAGACTAGCCTGGGAAAATCCACATCACCCTTGAAATAAACACTGCCAACATTGGTGCTTTTTTTGCAGCAGTACCCGCAGGCAGCAACTGCTTCTTGATCTTGCTGAGCGATATACTTATTTGTTATCAGGGGCAGATTGTAGCTTTTGCTGCACAGAGAAGTAGCTGAACGATGAGGAGATGGCCTCGGGGAAGAGGCAGGGAATTTTGCTATTGACACACGTATATTGAATAATTAGTGATAAGAGCCAAAGAAATATTCATGTCTCTGTAGAAAGATAAATAGATTTTTGATTAAATTTGAGTTTTCTCTTTAAAGCAGTTGAAGTTGCTCTGTGATTGGCATCATGGAAATGAGTTTTCTATGGATTCTGGCTCACCAGAGGATCCCTTTTAGAGCTGTTAGCCAAGATAATGCTGCAGATATCTAGCATGTGCTGGCAAGAATTCAGAATGGCTATGCCAGAAACCTGTGCTCTCTGGGCAGTTGCAGTGCAGCTGTTGAATGATCGAATCAATCCAACTTGTTCAAAGGTTTTATTATAGCATTTTCTCCACCCATTCTCCTAGATTTTAGCAGACTTTCAGTGCCTTGTAGATACCTAGCAGATTCCACTGCACTCCAGCTGACCTCAGGAAGGTAAATGCTTTAAGTGCATTTGCTAGTGGGACACATAAATAGGTATGTCCCTATCTTGGGTTCCTCACAACACTTACATTCTTCTTTTCAAGGATGTTAGCACAGGAGGCTGTCAGGGTGGTTGTGTTGCTCAGCATCCACAATTAAGAGTTCTGAAATCTTTGTTGGAGTCATCATATACAAATAAAAACTCAGAAGCACTCTGCAAATTGAAATACTGACTCTTCTAGTGCACCACAGATGGCATAGCCACCCAAAAAGTATTGTGCTGAAGAATGATGCTGAACTGTACAGGATACCATGCAGGATTTGAGAGGTCTGCCTTAAGTTTCTAGCTCAGCTACAGACACCACCTGTAGTAGCCATTTAATGTACTGTGTGTCTTCATGACTCACCTTCTGTAGGAAAGGCAATGGTAGCATTGTACCTGACAGAAGCTAAAATGCATGCAAGACTGAGAAACTCAGACACACTAAGTGACAGGAGCTCAACAGTTACCTAGATTGCGTCTTCACTCCTTTGTTACCCCCTGATATGTTTTCCAATAAACCTAATGTGACTCAGTTATATAGAACATGTTATTTATTCTGAGGTGACTAAACTGAGTGAATGTCTATGATCTGATGTAATTCCTGTATTCTTTTTGCTACCATGTTTTTTTCCAAATTATAGTTGCATTACTACCTTCACTACGGCTCCCATACTGCCCTCTTTCACTGTTCTGTCTAAGCAATCTTGCACTGATGACAGTTGGCTGTGCTTGTCCAGTCCTGGGTTGTAGTCCCAATTCTGGTGCTGCTCCTTAATTCTGATTTATGTGTACCTTAAGGATGGCCTGTACACTATACACCATTTTTATGATATGAAAAAAAGACAACACCACTAGTCAGGTATTCTCACAAGAATAATTTAACTTGTCTTCTAAAAGCTTGTGAAATAGTGCATTAGTCCAGTGACATGACTGTTTAGTGGTTAAGGCTTTGGGGTATTAAAAAGAACAGGTGTAGAGTAGCTGTTGGATTGCTATAAAGAAGCAAATTCACAGGGAACAATATATGTTGGAGGGTTAGGAACACGTACATAACATTGAGCAATTCAGTGTCTCACTCTGGCCTCACTTTCTCTCCAGCAGTGGCCAGCAATATGCTGCAAGTCCCCCAAATCAGCCCTCGCTTAGTCAAGAAGCAACAGTTTTATTAACATTACTGACTGCTTTAGCTTTATTTCATTATTGTTGCCATCACGCTCTTTGTTACTATAGAAGCTTTTGCCCTAAAAGGTTAAAGCCTCGTACAAATCCCAGTGAATTCAGTCATACAAACTCTTGTGAGGTATGAAAGCTGTGGTGGCATTGCTCCTGTTTTAGTCAGAAGAGTAGACTCATGGTGAGGTTCTGCTCACCTTTTTCAAACTGTGGCCAGCTGAGCTTTTAAAAACATTAAGTAACCTTGTCCATGTCCATATGGCTGCCAGTAACAGAGCTGCCAAGAGAGCCCAGGTAGTCTGTGCATGGCAGACTGTCCCACTAGGCACAAGTCCATTCTTTTTGGTCTCCCAAGGGCCAACTCTGGCCAGCTCTCTGGGGGAAGGCTCTGGTTGTCATTATCTGTTTTGACTCTGGAATCAAGGTTTTTAAAATCCAGTCTAAATTCAGACACTTGGGATCACTACTGAGCAGATAGATCTGGTTAGAATACCTGTGATAACCTTTTAAATTGGGGGGGAAGTATTTGTACTAAACTTCTGAATTCCATCTGTCCTAAAATTTGTGAGGGATCAACTGCATTTCTCTCTCCTCACTTAAGCTTTGCTGTCAAGGTAGCTACAGTCCCAAGTGTACTCCGAGTTTATTATCATGGTCTGCCGAAAGCTGTGATACCAAATCAGGGCATTCCATGCCCACGGGATCATAATTTTGCCATAAGATAAATGTAGCGTGTATGGAAATTCAATTAATGGGCTGTCTCACTGGGCATTAATGTAGCATCCTAGCACAAAGCTAACCTAACTGTGCTTCTGTTTTGCTCATTACTTTGTGAGACAGGTATTGCCCAGCCATGATTGTTTGTCACAAGAAACAAATGCAGAAATTAAGACAGGCTCAGGGACTGCTGGGAGGTGTCAGTATAAACAATAGCATGATTTGCACACAGGTCTCAGACAGTTTGCATCCCTTTTACTTGTCAAGTTACTTTAATGGAGGCTATAAAATAAATAGCTGTGGCTATAATCTTTAGGAATTAAAATGATTACCTGGCAAGTTGAAGTAATTAACTATTCTCAGCCAGGAATCAAACCAGAGATATATGGGTGGAAGGATATGAAAAGAATATATTAACTCTCTAGGTAATAGTACTACTGTCCATCCTTTTTAGTTTTTTAAAAGAAAAAAAAATTGCATATTGAAATCGTGTATCAGCAGCTTTTATGACCGCTGGGGTAACTGAGAGCAATCTTAGCAGAAGAGATGCAAGACATGGTTTAGGGATGCATGCATTTGGTCTGAAAATATTGTTCTGTCTTTTTTCTTATAAAAGGCTATCCAGTGTGGGCCTTCCTTCTAATTAGATACAAGGCCAAGTTAAAGGGTGGGATTAGAGGGCTGGAATTCTATGTAGTCACAGAATATGCCTGGTCTTCTCTTCCTTCCTCACTTTTAAGAAATTCATAGTAGGGTCATACAATTTTGAATTATGCTAGTTCTTGACCATTTTCTGAGTTTCTTAAAAATGTGTTCTCATTGAGGTAAGGAAAAAAGTGCTGGTTTTGCACACTTGCATTCTGTATAAGCAAGCCAATCATGCTTCTGGTAAACAAAATGGAAATGCATGTAATCCATAAATACCAGGCTGTTACATGCTCATTTGACTGTATTTTGTGTTTCAGATCACCACATTATGCTTGCCCTGAAGTCATCCGGGTAAGTTGGTTAACATTAGTGTGTATAAATATATCTTCTAAAGCGTCACTCCTTGCAAGTACGCAGATAGACCCTCTGTACAGGAAATCTGTCCAAGGCAGACAGCATTGGAAAGGACACAAGGAACGTAACTACGGTTTTGTTTGGCTCAGCCCTGAATCAAGCTGCATCAGCCATATGAGGGAAACGATCGTGTGTTATTCTCACAGTAGCCTTCGTGCCATGTGATCAGTCAGAAATACAGTAGCCTCATTTAACTTGATCTTTCCACCCAGGGGATGAAGTCCCCTATGCTTTTCTGTCTCTGATGTAGCTGTCATTTCAGTAGAAGAACCAGGGTTGACTGTCCGTGATGTTGGTTTCCGTTAAACGATACAAACTATCCTTTCCCTCTACTCTCCCTTTGTCCTCTGAAAATAAGTATCCAAGATTTCAGTGGCCGAGATTCCCCTCTTTTAAAGCATGTCTTTTATGTAAAGCCAAGCAGGAAGCATACAGAAGAGACTGTCCAGATAATACTATGAGTTCACGAATAATGTGACTGGTGACAAGCTCCCTGAAGAACCAGGGAAGAGAAAAACACCTTCTTGACGTCCTTAATGCACCTCTGACACTGTTTAAGTGCCAGGTCTAGTCATTTGTGAGTTGTCAACCATTCCTGCCCTGCTCCCCACTTCTGAGCCTGTTCTTGCAGATCCCAGATAAGACTGTAAACTGATCTTCATAAAAATTCAATTAATGGGCTGTGTCATGGCCACCTAGTTGGGAAGGCCACCTTGGGAAGCAGATGGCTGCATTGAAATGTGGGGTTTCCCATTCTCCCCTCTCTTGTTCTTCAAGGATAATTAATTCATTTACTAGTGAGCAGTCTTTTGAACCTGTGTCATTGCTGTGCAGGGAGAAAAATATGATGGAAGGAAAGCAGACGTCTGGAGCTGCGGAGTCATTTTGTTTGCGTTGCTAGTGGTGAGTCATCTTCCTTGCGCTGTCCTTTAAAAAGAAAAGAAAAATCCAAAAATGCTGCTGCATTTAATGGTTATTCTATTGACATCAGGTACAGATGGGTTTTTTTAGTTCTCCTGTTTTTGTATCTCTCAGTTGCATCCTTTCCTCTTATTTCTACATCGGTCCCAAAGGAAAAGTATGAGGAATATTTCACTGCTTCTTTGAAATGCTGCTGCCCTGCACAGGAGAGCATTGACAAGCGTCAAAAACTTGTCTCCATAAATGCTCTTTTCTGTGTTGTGATATTGCAGCACATTTTTTGACTGGAAAGGATATGCAGGGTTACAACTCCAGGGTACAGAGAGTGTCAAATAAGTTGTCCTTCACAGGATCGAAATATGGCTGGGTTTGGGAAGTGTTTGTTTTTTCTGCTGTATGTATATATGTGTTTCGGTAGGTATGTGCATACATTAACTGCAGGGTTTTATCAAGAGAAGATTTGAGTGCAACAGTTTTGTTTCATGCAAGTATTGAGCTACATTTTAATTTGGTACACTTGGGAATATAAAACTGAGCCAGTAGTACAAAGTTTGAAGTAGTTTCCATCTGGCTCAGTAATGCTTTCTTTAGTATTCAAAATGTGGTATCTTGTAACTTATCCTTCTTTCTATCAAAGTTTCAATTCTTTGTGGAATTTATTCTGATTTGCAGTGGTAATGTAATACTCCTAAAGATAACAACAATTGGATGTCCAGCTGAAGGCAGATAGGCTTGGCATTTGTTATCAATTTCCAGAGTATAATGTAGGAAAATATAGTTTATGTTCATATAAGCATATACGTTGTGCAGATTGAATACTGTATATGAGAATATATTTTATGTGCATGTTAAGTTTTTTATATCTATAATAGTTCAGATGATCACCTACAATTATAAAAATAACAAGCTTGAAGTCAAATTTTGATGTCCTTGTATATTTATTAGTTAACCTAATTACTTCACTTAAATGTTTTATTTTGACAAAAGCACTTGTACAATGTACAATCAGAGTTAGATTATGCTCATTATTTTTGTTTAAAATACTTGAAAATTTTAAAGGTTTTTGTTTCAAAAAATATGCTGGCCCGAATCAAAATACCTTGAAGTAATCTCAATATGATGCTTTAATTCACCTTAACTGATCTTGCTCTTTTCTTCTTTTTTGTCATTACAATTCACTGACATTTTTGAAGTTTTAGATTTTTTATCTTGATGTTGCAAGGGAAGAATTTTAACTATCTCACTAGATAGCACCTGGTCATCTATTGCTCCTCAGCAGCTATTTTCATGGCTGATAAAATAGAACTGTATAATGAGCTCTTAATGTAACTTCTTGAATTTGTAAGAATAGAAGAGAGAATGTGTCAAGGTGGTTAGGATTTGTAGGAGTGGGCTTTTTATTTTCAGGGGGACTGTCAAGATTTGGTGTCTCTCTGTTGCTGCATCTTCATCTGTTCCTACATATATACATGAACCTGCAAAACGATTGAAATAAGTCTATTATTGACGAAGAGTGCAGAGCTCTCCAGTTAATTATGTCAGGACAAACCCTACAAAAAGTCTCAAGCTATAATAGCAGGTGGTAGTAATAGAAGAGCTGTATTTGTTACCTTCAGGAAATGCCACAAAGCAGCCTTGCTAACTTCATTGTGGCTTAAATTGCATTAGCCAAAGTATTGAACTATCAGAATTGATTTTCCTTTAAGTCTGGAACAGTTAGGAAAAAAGTAGGTAAATCAGGAGATTGGTTACAGGAGACAGGGAGGCTCTCTCTTCAAGGCCGCTTGAATGAACAAAGAACAGTAAATAGTGCCCAGTAGTGGTTGCCATCAGGTGCGCTTTCTGAGGCTTCTGTAAATGGAGCTGTTGGTCTCCATAAACCATAGACACAGGATTGCTTATACAGATGCACTACTCACTGTAGTAAGAGCAGTGCCAGAATTGACAACTTAAAGCTTCATTATCACAGCAGCTGACAGCTTGCAGCTTCCCACAAACCATCCTGGAAATCAAGGAAGCTCGGCACCTACTAGAATTAGGCAGTGAAAGAAGGAAGTGAGAATATCTAGGAAGGTGCAGACTTGCTATAAAAGGGTATCAGCTTCAGTCGGTGGAGTTATCCTAAAGATTTCAACTTCTTTTTTTCCTTTTTGTCCTTGCAGCAAGGATAGGTCTTTTGCTGCTTTTTGTGGCAAGCTGATGATCTATTCAAAATGTAATTTCAGCTAAAAAAACCTCAAGCCATTCATGTAAGTGAGCTACAGTAGGGAGGCAATAGGAACTGATGACCTGACCACAGCATGGGAACTGGATGGAGTATATTAAACAGGTAGAACGTCTGCTGCTTCCAAAGGCTAATGTTGGTTAGGGTTTCTTTCAGCTGTGTCATTTCACTGCTCCATCAGAAAGAGGATGTTCTTTACTGAAAGTCTCTCAAATGCTGTTCACCTTCTTTTCAATGTCTGCAATAAATGTGTCTCAGGAAGATTAAAAATAAGGAGACGATAAACATTGCTGCTGTGAAAGTATGCCCAGGAGGAATACCAGCAGATCAAAAGCTTGAGCTGAATTTAAGTGAATCCATGCATCTTTGGTGAATTTGCCTGGGAAGACAATTTCATATTTTGTATTGTTTTATACTGGTAGTCATTTTCTAATTAAAGGTCTAATAAAAAAACTATGTCCTCAGTTTTGTTTCCTATGTTGGAGAAAATACAGCAGCATTAAGAAATTATTTATTTTCAATGGATAAAAAGTTTTTTTCACTTATAATAATTCATTATGAGCTGACTTCCTCTTTTCCATTCTCTCACCATGTTTATCCTGGCTTTTCTCCTTTTGCCCTCTCCAATTCCCTTTCGCTCGTCTCTCCCATCCACCACTCTGTCACATCCCTGCAGGGTGCCCTGCCTTTCGATGACGACAACTTGCGGCAACTGTTGGAGAAGGTGAAACGTGGAGTGTTCCACATGCCACATTTTATCCCCCCGGACTGTCAGAACCTTTTGCGGGGGATGATTGAAGTGGATGCCTCGAAACGTCTCACGGTAAGAAGGCATTTGCTGCAAGTCATGTGAGCAAGGCTTCATTTGTCCCCTTGTTGCAGTTAACGGTTGAATAACTAAGGTAACTTGTTGATTTACTGCCACTCCTGTGTGTTTCCTCCTGAGCAAAGAATGAGTGGAGGTGGTAGAGTCTTTGGGAAGAAGTTAGTTACCTTCTCTTTTCAATCATGAGGGCAGATTACCCATTGTGTGTCTTCTCTAGCCTCATAATTCTCCTTCATATGTAACAGTGGGCATTTAGAAGAAATCCGTCATAACGTCATCACAGTGCTACTGACCCATTAGCACATTTTGGAGTCCACCTGAGTTGTCTGGCTCTCCTGGCTGGTACAGCAGTTTGTCAGGGACGTGATATAACTGTTTGAAGGTCAAAACTGTTAGGACTGTTATTTGAAGCTTTGCTATTAAACAGAGTATGCTTTTCTTACATTTCTGACAAAAGTGACAGCTTCTCAATGCCATGCAACCTGCATTGTATTCTATCCTGCATATGCTCTGCATTATCCTCTAGTAGCCTTTAGAGCAAGTGTCTTCTAGTCTGCTCTTTCATCTTGTGTGCTGTGGTCCTGAGCACGATTCGGCCCACAGTGTTGAGCTCCTGGCATTCAGCACTGAGTCTTTACATCTAGGATACATCCGTTCACTACAACAGAGACCCTGCAAGGGTAAGCAGTGTGTAGTGATTGTATCCTTCATTAACACTGTGTTAATGTTTTGGGGAATTAAAAAAAATTAGCAATTAAAATCATTTTGGAAAGCAAGATTGCCTGCTTGTCAGTGGAGGCTTCTGCCTTTATGGATACATCGCCCTTGTAAATCCTATTGTCAGGCTCTGATGATGATTTTATACAGATTTACTAAGCTCACAGATTCTGAGTGGGAGTATGTATAAAGAAATGTAAATTTAAAACTCCTCCTGGTTCTTCAGTCTGCTAAAATATTTATAAATAAACTCTCAGATCAGTGCTTGGCCTCTCTGCTGAGATTGCTAACAACAGCATCAGTTTGCGCCAGCTGTGATGGTGCTTTCGGGATGCAGACACCTGTCTGCTAAGAAGTGAACTGAAACTGCCTTCACAACTCTCTTTACAGTACTACCTGACAGCTGCAGCTGGGTTTTTCTTTCATTTATTATGAAACCAGGTCATGCTCTATTTGGTGACGTAGGTGAAAAGTGCTTCATGCTATTACTAGTATCCCTACTTCTGCAAACCCAGTAACCATCACATTTGCAGTGCATAAGTAGCACTGATTGGGAAAAAAAATAACAAAAATATTAGGCACTTTAGAAGGCCTTTTTAAAACAGATTTTTAAAGAAAGAAAGAATATTTTTCCAAGTATTTTCATGGAAAGAACACTGTAGAGGTTAGGGCTGTACCCTGAGACATGAGACAGCTGTTCTTCATGACTCAGAAAGTCACCAAATCCCTCTCTAGCTTAGTTTCTTTTCCATAACGTAAACATAACAGTTTTTCTGTTGCTTTTTTTTCTCTCAAAGGTATTAGTGCCAATGGTTTTGAGTATACCAGGGAGCAGATCATCAGATGTTACATCTTCTTCAAATTGTTCTGACTGAGTTTTGCCGTAGAGCATAGTCCCTAAATGTTTTGAATTTTGCAATACAGCAGAGAATGTACATGCATAAGAGAGAAAACAGTTAAGGTAAATCAAAGTCTCGGAGTGACACACACACACACACACCCCCTTCCTTTTCTTGATCAAAATGAAGCTCTCCTTTCCTTAGGGATGAAAAAAAACCAGATCAGATAGTTATTGACAAGCACTAACCAGTGAATTGTGAATAACAATTTGAAATAAAACGTATTCAAGAGCTGAGAGCTGGGAGGAAAAAAGGATAGCTCTTTGTTATTAACTGCAATCTTACTTTCATTATTTTGGAGTCTCTCGATTTGCTGTCCCTGCTGCTGTCACACTTCCCTCTCTATGCTGTTAGTGTGCCGGTTGCTTAGATTGCCAGGCAGAGGGGAGTTCTTTGTTTACCGCACAGGAGCTGGGAATATATAGTTCATTTTGAGGAGAGATCTGAATTCTATTTTAGCTGTGTCCTGTGAAAAAGGGTATAAATATGGGTTTATTTGGAAGCCTCTATTCCTAGAAAATATCTCGCTTGAATCAATTTGATATTTATACAAAGATCTGAGTGAAATTGTGGCTTGGGTACAGTAAGTACAGATGTAGTTGTTACCATTACTGATCATTTGCTCAATATCTAACTGGTGAATTCAGCAGAAAAATACAGTGAAATGTAGGGTCATTAGAATTTTTTTCTTTCATTTTTCCCTTCCCCTCTCTGCTTTGTTCCTTTTTTTGATTTGTATCTCTTTTCCTTTTCATCCAACTGCATTTCCCTCCCTGCAGTAATTGCCATTTCACAGCACACCCACACCTTCCCCAGTCCATCTGTTAAAATGATCAACAAAACCAGAACTAGCATTCACGTTTAACTGTCATCATTCGGCTTCAGTGTTAGAGCTTGAGAGGATTAATGGAGAGGAGACTACTCAGAATTACTGTTGCTTGCCCTTTCCTGCCTTAAGAAATAGGCATTACCTTTCTTTGTATATGATTCATTTATGGAAAGAAGACTTTATTACGTCTTAGTGGAATATTGTTCATGCTCACCATATGTTACGTAGCCTCAAGTATGGTTAGTGGGACATCCTTGACCGCTCTCCTTTACTGGGCCTGTTTTGCTAAACATGCTTTGAAATAAAAGAATCCATGTTTTTCTTTCAATAGACTGCAAATGTTGATCCTAGCTGCTGGTCATGATATTTCTGACCACCCATGTTCAGGAAAGATGAAGTCAAACAAAGAATGAGTACTGAGGTGGTCAGCATTTGAGAGAGCCTGTCTGAATAGCACAGCCTAAAAGAGCTCCACTTAAGTCTACGCAGATGATGTCTAAGAAGGGTTTTACTGGTTGTCTGCGTATTCATTAGAGGTAATTTACCAGGGAGAGAAGGATTATTTAAACTAAAGGAAGATACTGGCACAAAAACAAAGGTATGTCAAATGGCCTTACATGAAAGCAGGCTAGAAATTAGAAGGAGCATTTTAGCCATATTAGTGGGGTTCTGGGACAGCTCTCTAGTAGGACTAGTGCCAGGAGGAAAAAGTGAACTAGTTTTAAGTTTAAGAAGGTATAAACCTTCTTATAGAAGAGAATGAGTGCTCTCAGTGCCTGCAGTACTACAGGATGAGGTTTCTTTTAGTTACGTGCTCTTCAGAAAGTGGATGTTTTTTTCCTTGGAGGTTTCAAATGATTCAGCATCTCTACAGCAGAGAATTACAGCTCCTGTAGTGGAATCCATTTGCATTCTCAGCTGATATTTTCTTCTACAGAAACACAAAGGCAAAGGGGGGAGAGTAAGGAGCTTTTGATCCACTTCCCTTTTAAAGTTGGATGAGCATTATCGAAACTTTGTAGAGCAAGGTGGATCAGAGCAGATATTGCAGAATAAGCTATTCTGATAAAGCTGTTATTGTTCCAGTGTTGACATTTTATTCCAGAGTATAATGACTTGTCTTCCATGTTGGGTGTCCACATAGTCTGAAATACCTGTCCCTGAATATTATCCAACTTAAATTACACACATTTAAAGAATCTCCCCTCTGCTCTCTGTTTGATTTTGTTTTTTTCTGGGGTCTGATGTATGTTAATGATAGACCACAGCATCTAAAGAATGTTAAAAAAATGAACACGGGAAAACACAGCCTGATTCCTTCTTCATTTTTCCAGGTCTTATGGTAAGGTGCCTATCACATCATTTAAATTATCTCTCTTCACCACCTGTAGAATGGAGGTAATTGTCCAGTTGATGTATTTAGGCTGTAAGCTTTTGGCTGCCAAGGGCCTATTCATGCACTGTGCACGTAGCACAGTGATACCTTGCCCTTGTCAAGGTCCCTGGAGGCTGCTATAGTACAGCTGCTACTACTGACACAGATAATGGTTTTACCAGTGCTGTTTGCACTGCCAGCTTGAATCCTTTGGTCAGGGAAAGCCTCTATCTTGACATTATACAGTAGGTTTAAAGCTGAGACCAGAGGATCTTCTGAATGAAGAAGATTCATTTGAGGTGTGGGGCACAGATGGGTTTGAGACTGTTCTCTTTCTGGACAGGGAAGTCTGAAATTTGACATGAGTTCAAGCCCAGAAGCCCTCATCCATATCCACAGACTCTGAGAAGTTTTTCTTCAGGTCAGAACTTCTTAGCTTGGCAACCACTCTGCTGAGATCAGTGCCGAGGATGTAGACAGCACTGTCTTGTTTTCCATCTGCCCGTCTGCCTCCATCTGTTGTTCCCTGCCTTACAGTTCAGACGTAAGCTCCTTGGGGGAGGAGACCTCTTTTTCTGATGAGTTTGTACAGCTCTGTATCGCAATGGGTCTCTCATCTGTGAGTGGCGCTCCTAGATGCTACTTCAGTATACAAGTTTAATATATATTGGAAGTATTTTTACGTAAAACCATGATAAAGGAATTCCTCCTCTCCTTCCATTACAGCATTTTAGCTTGCAGAAGTCTCTCCTCTGACTGTGCATGTGCAATGAATCTGAGCATGTTTTGTTGTTTCAGAGATGGTGTCATGAGACAATTGCCTGCGGTGGCTAGGAGATATTAGGAAGCAGCATTTTTACAACTTCCATAAAATGGCATTAAATTTGGCAAACTCATGTGCAAACAGCAAGAAGAACCCTCTGGGAAGGGTTGTTAAATGCCTTCGTCACTTAAATGCATTTAAACATTGTGTTTAAATGAAGGCAGGAGGAGTGAGATTAGCTCCCACTGTGTATCTCCCTCCCCTGCATTGCATAGTAAAAAGCATACAGACTTCTCCTTGTCAAAACCAATCGCCCTCCCATAACCCTCCTGTCACTTTAATGCAGATGAAAAGCAACAAAGCATTAATTAATTACCTTTAAAAAAGCAGTGAAGATGTTGGCAGCAGCAAGCACACTTGTAATAACATTTCAATGCAATTACATTTGAATCAGAATAGAAATTGGTTTTGTAGAATACTTTTCTTATCTGGGATATCCTAAAGTACTTCACAGCAATGGTTTTGATGTGGATTGAATGGCAGATGTGTAGGTAAACAGCAGCCATGAGAGCTCTCATACACCTTTGAGTGTATATCAAGGTGCTACAAGGCTTCTCTTTCAGAAAAATGCTATGGGTTCATTAGCTTGAACGAGATTGATCAGCAGGGATGAGCAGAAGGGATTTCTCTTTGACATTTCTCTGAAGGAGCCCAGAGGTTCTGTGACTAAGACATGAACTGGTGACCCTCCTTTCTTCCCCCTCTCTGACTCAGAAAACAAAGTGCCGTTGTCTGCTTTGCCATGGCATTTCTGCATATCACAGGCACAAAAGAACAATGTGACCCATGGAGACAGAAAATGCAGCAGGAGAAGCAAGCATGAAAGAGGCTTGGACATCGCTTAGCTGTATCATCTGCATCTTGTCTGAAATCATTAATGTCTCTAACCCTCCATGTGGTATATATGAAATAGCAAGTAGATATGCATCTCATAGGGTGGTTTTACCAAGCAAAGGAGGTACAGTACACTCCTTAGCAGATCCTCACAGTACTATGGACCTGGTAAGTAACGATGCTAAAATCCTGTCCCATGGAAACTGTACAAAATAGGCTCTTCTTATGTTCTGTGTTTGTACCTCAGCTTGTAAAGAACCAGGAGGAAGAGGGCTGCATCTCCAGGCTGTTAGGGGAACACCCATAATGTGTATCTTATCTCCTTGAGTTAGGCTGGTCAGGGGAGATGGCAGTGTGTCAGGAATACTCCATCTTTCTCTTAATAGTGCAGGGATTAAAGAACTACCTAATGAAAGGGGAATTGTGATGAAGGGGAATTATTGTGGCAGAGCTGAGGCCACAGCTGGATGCTGTGCAAGTCTGCCTGGGCCTGTGGATGTGTGTGCTGGGGGCCATTGGTGCTCCCAGCACCTGGGCTGGTTAGAAGACAGCTAGATATGCAAGTACTAACTGCACCTCTGATTGCAGTGTTGATACAGTCTTGGTTTTAAAGGAGGCTGCCTCTCATACTACTCCCTCCAGCCTCCTGTCATGCTTTCCTAAGCTGCATTCCCTTGTTTCTTTGTTTTCAGGAAAAGCCCTGTCTCACTTTAAAAACAATCGCATATAGAGCCAACCTCAGATCTTCCTGGTTTCCCAGGGACGGAGCTGTTGTTCCATAGCACAGAGTTCTCTGATTCCTTGCTCTCTGTGGCAAACACCTACTTTCTATCTCTGAGATTTTGTTGTTTGTCCGTTCCTCCTTTTTTTCTTTTTTTTTTTTCTCTCTGATTCTCATTATTCTGGAATTGAAGTGGAAAGTAATAAGAGCAGGACAGCTGTCTCTGTTCTTCCTGACCAGTTTAATGGGTCTGTGATTTCATCTTATAGCTGTTAGCACTTGAGTTTCCTTCCAGCTCTCCCCTGCCTCTCACCTGTATGTTGCGCAAATGCAAGCCTGTGTGCAGTGAGTGTGCATATTGTTCTGCACGTACAAAGGTGCTTCATAATGAGGAATATGAGAAATATTGTCCGCATAATGAATAATCCCTGGGCATCTATGAAAAGTTCTTTTCTACTGTGATGATGCTTCAAAAAAAACAGATTAGGAAGGTTATGCTGTAAGTATGTCATATGAACAGTTTGTTCTCTCTACTGTTACGAATTTCTCTTGGAAAAAGGGTGTTACTTTCTTTCCCCTATGCTTGTGGAAAACATGATCATCGTGTAACATTTGCTGGAATCTACCTTTCATAGGGAGACAAGGCCACTCTTCACCTTTGATTAGTCCTTCATTACATAATAAAATGCTCATGTATGAAACAGGAAAGAAGGAAGTAAAAGAAATTTGCAGTCTGGTGTTCAGGTGCTGGAACAATAAATGGTATTGTTTTGACATAGAACCTTATTCTACTTGGTCTTTAGGTTTTAATGATAAATGTGAAGCCAGTGAAGAATGGGTCCTGGCAGAAGGTCATATCACACATGCACAATTTATTTTGTTTATTCACATTATCTGTTTGAATCTGTTTCTATTTCCTTGTCTCTATCTCTCCTTTTTTCCAAAACAAAACTAGAAATGAACTTTAGGTGTAAAGAATCAGCTATTAAGCACATACAGAAAGGAGCAGTTTGTTAGCTTCAGTTAGATTATAGAGGGGAAGGGCTTGGGAAGGGAGAAACTTAAATTGCCAAAACACTTGCCTGTGAAGCCTTGTACTTATGCATTTTCCTGGGATTTGGTCCTGACTGATTCCTTACGTCCGGAATGATAGTCTCACTTTCAGTGGGGCGGGTGAGGATGAGCATGCTCTTCATGCAGCATAAAGTTCCTGTTGTTTGCACAGATCCAGCTCTGGAATGTCGGACTTACTTGAATATGCCTTGAATAAGGATGTCTTGTGGAGTTACCTTTTCTGTTTTACAGCACTAATTCCTTGTTTTCTTTTCCTTTACAGCTAGAACATATTCAGAAACACATATGGTATATGTAAGTAACACTTTTTTAATTCACTTTTGCATGCATTCATTATTGGTTCTGTTATGGGAGCTGATATTCTAGTGATCTCTCAAGAGAGAGACTGGAGTTTGAAAGCAGCTTTCACACAGGTGGGGAAAGGGGCAGAGGACAGAAAGGCATCTAATGTTTTTTTTTTTTACCCTTTGCTACTCATGTAATTTCATCTATATATATATCAAGCCAGGAGCTTTTTATACAGTGGCTAACAATTGTTTGAAGTAAGACATTCAGTCCAGCAACTTACTGTGTTAAAAAAGATACCTGCAAGTGATCAGCAAAAAAACCCCCCAACTAACAGCCATATTTAGTTTGCTATCCAAGTGCTACAGTCAATCCCTTGCAATACCTTCTTGACAAGAAAGCTTTCATTTGTTCCTTCTTGGCATCTTGGCTTTTCTCTGAAGTAGAAACAAAAATGATGATATTGATAAGTAAGCACCTGTGAACAAGAGCTTTTCTGTCTCATAATCCCTACTCCTTCTTCTTCGCAGCAAGCTAAGAGGCTGCTTCTGACCTCGTAACCTGTTGATGTGAGAGTAGTTCTGTGACTTGATTAAAAGCAGCAGTCTTGACAGTGAAACAGGAGGTCTGTGAGAAAAGTACGCGCCTGTCTAGTGGTTTGGGTATAAGGAAGATTGATGGCTTTTAAAAGTGACCTTGCACTTTGTGTAGCCTTAATAGTATTTCAAGAAACCTAAGTAAATAACATTTTTTTTTATACTGATGATAACCTAATCAAACTAAGGAAAATACTTCACATACTAAACAAGGAAATGATGCTTTGATACATACTTCTGGAGGTCAGCATACCTACAGGTTCCCCAGGTGGGTGATAAGGAAAGTCCTGCCTTCATAATCCTATCATTGCTCTTGGGAAATACTTGAGGATGATATGAACTGATATTTAAGCCTGCCACCAGGAAAAAAAAGCCCCTTTGTTTTGATTTGTTTTGTTTTCTCTAATTCTATCTTATGGGTAATGTTCACTTCTGGATTTATCTGACTTTGATAGGACCTGAGGGCATTCAACAGTTTGTTGAATAACATGTTTTTTTCTTAGTTCACCTGAAATGGTGGCAGCACTCTGCCCATGGCTTTTTCATGCTCTCTACAGTAACCAGTTGACATGGCACTTTTTTAAACCAAAGGAGGACTGGAGTGTTGTTTGCTGCAGGTATTTTTTTTTTTAAACTCTCATGGATAAATGTAGGAGAAACGGAGGGGGGAAATCTCTAATTATAATCTCTAAAATACCCCTCCTGTAATGTCTTACTAGCAATTCCAGAAGTAAATGCTGTTTACATCAGACTGGATAGTTGATCCCCTCTGCTTCTCCATGGAGTGAAATCAGCTGACTTTCTGTGCTTTGATCAGAACTGGAATGGGAAATAAAATGAAATGTCATTGATCGCTTGTATTATTATTGTAACCCTCCGCAAGATGTTTGCCTTGAAGTTTTCACCTGTCGGAGGACTGTTGTCCCAGGCTCACATGCACAATTAGGCAGGTGTTATTTCATGACTTTATTCTAGATTTAGAATTTGAAAATTTTTTTCTTTGCAGACATAAGCGTTTGAACATTTTCGTGTACTTCTGGATGAAGGTCAGACTCTCTGATGTCTGTAAACAGGTTTTTACCCCAATGGAAATGGCATGTGAGGCTGTTTTCAGAAGTAGAAACTGACTTTTGCAAAAGCAAGTCTCCCCTAGACTCCCAGTGTAGTCAATGCATAGAGAGAAAGGCTCTTCCAGAAGTCTGTTCAGATTGCCTAAAATGAAGTTTCTGCTCAAAACAGCTTTTTTAATGAGTCTCTTTCTCATTTTCTCTATACTGGCCATGGATTGACCTAAGGAGGTTAACCTCCTTTGGCTAAATTTAGTCTGTGAATAACCCTGCCACCTCCAGAACTCAACTACTTTCATCTGGTAATGTTTCACAGCCTCTTTGCATTCATTTTGCCTGGAAATATTGATGCTGACAGAGAAAGAGAGATTATAAGTGGCTGTTTTTCTCACATCTTTCATTTTTTCTTTATTTCATGTAACACTACTATTCTATGTAAAATCTTCATTCTTTGTCATATCTAGGTTACTGACCTGAAAGTTGTACTCAGAACATATAAGTGAGTTCACTTAATTCTTCAAATAAATATTAAGGCTACTGTAAAACTGAGGAAAAGATTTATTTAATTGCAGACTAGGCAGACAGAGAAAGAGGTCTTGAAAGTTGAAATCATCATTCACAAGCCTAAAAAAAGGAAAAAAGAAACCAAAGAGAAACCTTTCATCACCAACCTCCCGTTCTTCTTGCTCTCCCACCCAAATTAATTTAATGAGGTTTTTTAAGCCTTTTAAATTGAAATCATTTATTTTTACCTCAAGCGCAGGTTATCATAAATCAGCAAATAACAGTTATTTTTACATCTTTTTAATAAAGCAAGAGGGCAAATAAAATTAGCTCTTATGGTAAATACATACTCCTGTAACACTGAGTTATTGCCCTAATTGTGAAGGTACCAAATTTACTAAAATCTGAAAAAGAGTAACTGTACCGGTTCTGCTTTGCTTTGCACTGATGCAAATGTGCATCTTGGTGAGGTTCACGAGGAAATTTCATGGAGAGACTGAAAAAGTCCACCCTGGTCTGGAATCACAGCCATTGTAGGCACCTATCCTTGCAAAGGAGGATGGGTTTTAAAGCACCAATTACATTCATGTGAGCCTTTAAAAAATATACATGATTTGCAGTATTCATTGTGTGACATTGTTTGATGTCTGTGTGGGCTGAAATGCAACAAATTTGTCACTCTCTGCTAGACTGAGAATAGAAGAGGCAATACAGTCATGCCAATCACAGCCCAGATCCGGTGATTTTCATTTCCTGAAGCACTGAATTGCATTGCCAAATGACGAGGCACCTCTGCAGAATATGCTTGTACCTGATGAGAATGTGTGAAAATTCCTGACTATGTCTGAGGCTGACCAGGTGCAGGGCATAAGGAAAAGCCACTTTTCAGTACACAGAAGATGGCAAGCTGTGCTCTCTAGAAATGGCTCCCACTCTGATTGATATAAAAGAAGCTTGCAGGTGATATTCTGCTATAGACTAAGGCACCTAGTAGGAAACCCAGATTTTCTGGAAATTTTCAAAATCAATAATTCTTTTTAATCTCTTTAAAGTACCTTAAGGACATCTGCTTGTGATATAATGAATGATTAATTAAGTCAATACTTTTTAAAAGTGAACTCCAGATCATTAAAAAACAAAAACACTCAGCTGCTGTTCAAAGGTCCATCATGCAAGAATTTATCTTAATGACAAGGTCATCACTGGCTTTAATAGTGCAAGGTTATGATCTAATCATTGCTTATTACTTGCTGAGAGCTAGATCCTGATCCTAAGAGGTCGGAGTAGCTACCTCTTAAAGACAGGGCACTCGAGGAATAAGGTGTTTCTTTAGTTGAACAAGGATTTTTGAATCTAGCCCTTAGATTGAGGACCATGGTGTCATTGCAGAATACATAGACCCTTCTGCAAGACTCCAAGGAGGTGTCAGAAGCTGTTTTAGTGGTTTGACACACAAGAACGAATCCCCAGGAGCAGATTCTGTCTCTGTCCTGTATATTCTGCTTCCAGTCCCCTAAACTGAATAAAACTGAGCAGGGGGTGTGTGAATGCTCAGTGTAACAGAAGTGGGATCTGACCCATGTTGTCATGACCCACGTAACACACATCAGAGTCTGGCTCCATGACACGTATCCAGGAAGGGCTGAGCACATTTTCACTGCTTCAAGAGAAGATAAAATGAAAATTTCTGAGGAGTCTTTCTGCAAGTGATGTCCCACAAACATGGTTAACAGAGCAGATGCCTCACAACTGCATTTCAACTTAAATTGCAAGTAGCACCCAGCAATCTCCTGTGATTAAGGTGAAGCATGTAACTGTTCTGTCCCAGCATCAGAGCCCTGGCTGCAATGACATAGTATTGCCTTCTTACATTGGAGGAGATAATCTGCATTGGCTCTTTTTTTGGTGCACTGGCTGAGACCTTGAGCTCACGTGTATGATCCTACCAGCGTTGCTTTCTAACCTACCCAAGAAAAAATAGGTGCATTTGAATTGGAGCTCCTTTTTCTGTGTAGATAATTGGATAGCTCACATCTGAGCCCAGAGCATTTTAAGCTGTGTGAGTAAGTTCACAAGTTGTGTTCACCTTATTTCTGCCAGCGTCAAAAGGAAGAATCTCTTGCCCAAACACAGCCCCATAAACAGCAAACACTGACATCTGGTGCAGTTTAAATATTCCCGATTCCTGTTGCCCACCCTGGGAGCCTGGACCCAACAGTCACACATTTACATCACATAAAGGAAAGGGAAGACCTCACCCACAGAGCAGGAAAACCTCAACATAGCACAAAGCATCCATTGAGAAATAGAAAAGATTCAGGGCAGACAGTTTCTCCAACCAAAACACCGCCACCGCCATACCCACCTCTTTGGGTGGATAGAGTTTACATAAATTGCTTACTGCCTACCTAAACGAAATCAAAGGATATTCAGGGTGCCTGTAATATATATCATTCAGTCGGTTATAGATACCCTGACACCTTGACCTGTTTCTTACAGTCAGGGCCTTTAACTGCAATGAATAATCAATATTTCCTGAGTCTAGTGAATGGGATGAGATAATTATGCAGGAAAGCCTGTGTTAACTACTTTTAAAAGAGTAATATGCTCTACCACTAATGGTGTATTCCTAGGACTGCCGCTGACCTTGGGCATCACACTTGGGCCACAATTTTCAAATTTGCATGTCTGAAGAGAAGCAGAGTTTGTTGTATTTGGGCGTGTAAATAGACAGCCTGGTTTCCCCAAAAACCCTTTAAAGTGTGTCAAGTGGAGACCTGAATACTGAGGTCTCTTAATCACATTGGAAGCTTTAAAGAAAGAAATTGCTGCAATGCCAGTTGTAATCAGAATTGGTGAAAAACAGTGATGGTTTGTTCACAGCTCCTTCTTTGAAAGAGAATCATTCAGCTTGCACTTTTCAGCCTGATAACCTGAGGTCTGACCTGCTAATGAGACAGCATCTCTAAAACTGCGTAGTGTTTTGTAAATGTTTGGCATTAGGACGCTGAACAGCTGCTTAAATTACGAGGGCACTGGTAAGTGAAGTTCCTACTGCCTTTCTGACTGAACACAGACATTTCTCACTAAAGACCGAAATCCACAAGGTGCTGGTCACTCTTAGCCTTCACGGCAGTTTCTTCTGAAAAGAATATCTGTCTGGTTGTGAGCTCTGGTCTCTCAGTGGGAATTTAACAAGCTATTTCCATCTGTTGCTGCAGGCTGTGTTTCAGAGTACGGGTTCATTTGTGACTCATGTTTCTTTTCTCTCCTTCTTTCCCTGCCCCCTTTCTCTCTCTCGTCTTCTTTCCTCTGCAGAGGGGGTAAGAACGAGCCAGAACCAGAGCAACCAATCCCTCGAAAGGTGCAGATTCGTTCTCTCCCTTCCTTGGAGGATATTGATCCAGATGTGTTAGATAGCATGCACTCGTTAGGCTGCTTCCGTGACCGAAACAAACTCTTACAGGACTTGTTGTCGGAAGAGTAAGCACTTGCTCAGTCTTAATATCAGTTGGGTGTCCACGGGCTGGGATACTTATAAACCTGGGGAGAGGTAGAGATCACTTTAACATGTATCTTGCTGTGAGGGACCAGTAGCAACTTCTCACCCTCTGGCTGCTCATTTGCTAGTGAGGTGTTGGGAGCAAGTACTGAGCCTTTCTTGCACCGTGTGTCAGAAGCTCACAGCGTGACCAGCAACGGAGGCATGGTGCTGTCTCTTCCCTTGCTGCCAGGCAAGGTCACTTCCTGAAAAGATGGGCCATGCAGTCCGAATGGAGAAGTATCATTGCTCTTATTTGTGTTGGATATGCCTTTGTTGGCAAATTCTCATTTATTTCAAGCTTACGCCTGAGAGCTGGTGTACTTCCTGAGGTGTTAAGAGAGGCATGTAGTAGAAAGAGCACTTAGAGGCTCAGGAGACCTGTCTTGCTGCCAGTCTTGGTTTGGAGTTCCTGTGGACACGTTACCTTGTCTGTCCTGTGCCTCTGTTCTGTATGTGTAACATGGGAATCATATTTCCTTTTCTCACTAGCTGCTTGTTGGAGACAGCAAGATTCTCAAAAGCTTTGTGGGTTGTGTATCTAGCTGGCAGGTACATGACCATTTCCAGCTTATTTAGAATAACTGTAACTGTTTGTTTGATGAGAATGGTTTATCTACATGTTGATGTTTTTTCCTCTTCAAATTTAAAGATTTTTCTTCTTTTTTTCAGAGAAAACCAAGAGAAAATGATTTATTTTCTTCTGCTTGACCGGAAGGAGAGGTATCCTAGTCATGAAGATGAGGATCTTCCCCCTAGAAATGAAATAGGTACTGCAGATATGACCTCTGTCACCATGAACCCATCTCAACTAGTTCCTCTTCACCTTTTTTTTTTTTTTTTAAATATATACCCAAACCCTAGTATCACTGTTACCTTCCCACTGAAACGGTGTACAGCATTAGTGAGAATCCTCAGCCTGAGGCAGGCAGGTCTGTTCTGTGGTTAAACTCGAAGGCTTCATTTTTCAGGACATGTCTGTCTCACAGTGCAGAAACATCCAAGTTGGTCTTGAACCAGATCTTAAAAAATATCATGTGGACCCACAAGCTGGATCTGTGCAAGCAGATGAGGATTATAAGCAGTGTAGTCTAGTGGTAGAATTTTCTAATTACTAATCTACATGCAGTATTGCAGAAATGCTGCTTCTGGACTTGAGCTGGTAAGACTGTGTAGCATTGCATCCCTATGGAGTTATATATGTACACATTCTCTTTTCTGTAGGTAAATATATACACTGTTGAAAGTATGAGTAATATCACATACCTGTTTCTAGTACATACATCAAACTCCCATGTTTTTAGGCTATCTTAAAAAGACTTTTAAAGCTTAATATGCAGTAAGATTATATATCTTATAAAACTCTGGTGATACCACTTTATTCCTGAAGAATTTTTCATTAGTATTTTAGGGTACTGCTGATCGCCAAGGACTTCACTGATCTAGACAACAGAAAAAATGATTCCCTGAGGAGCTAACTATATAAGTGAATCTTGCTGTGCAGAGTGACAAAAGTTTAACTAATAAAGGATTACTCACTTCTATCAATAACCTGAAATAGCATTTTTACATGATAGTGTTGTGATTTTCAGGTATTGTATTTCAGAACTTTGAAGGCTAGAAGCAAAGTGCTCTTTATTTTCACTGGAAAGCGTGGATTCTCCCAAGCCTACAGGGCAGTGGTATATTGAACTGTAGGTTTGTTAATACTCCGTTGAATTATTACCTTATCCAAGTTCCAGGCTCCAGGCCCTATAATTTTGGAGGGAAATCTCTTCTATGAGAGAAGAGATGGACATTCTTAGTCAACACAGTAATTTTTAAACTCTTACCTGGATGGAGCTACAGAGAGCATGTTAGCAGGGATCCTGATGAAGATGGGTAGATGTGCTAACTGCAGGTCCTGTAGTCAAAAGCCCCTTGTTCAGTGCAGTTTGTCATCTAGCACTTTACTAATGAGCTTTTGACTCAAACAGATTATCCTGCAATGTAAGGATGCCATCGTCTTGTTTTAGAAATGCTTTTGTCATAAGAAAAGAAGCAAGGTGACTCTAGAATCTTCATATCTATCATGTAAGTGAATACGTAGCTATGCCCTAAATACATCATATATCTCTCTTCCACATGCCAAAGTATTTTCATGGTTTGAACTGAAATATTATGCTCTACTCTTGTATTTTTTTGTACAAGGAGTGAAAATGTTCCGCAACAGGGAAACACTACTCTGAATGTATCATTGTGCCTTATCGGCACATTTTAGACTCTTTGAGCATTATTCTTTGAGTGTTTGTAGGTTGTATTTCCTCTTCCATAGGGGGTTTCCACCTCCTTTGTTCCCAGCAGTATCTCTGAGAACATGGGGCAAGGTTTAATTAAGAACAGTCAGGCTTCTGATGAATATCTCGTCATTAGCCATTAGCAATGGCCTTGCACAAACAAAGAATAGCAGAGAAAAAGTAACAGATTTAATAACAGCAGCTTGAAGAAACCACATTCATGAGAGTTGTGCATTGCCTGAGCTCTTGCCAGAAAAAAAAAAGTGCATCTCAGAATATTTTGCTTTTTCCTCTTTCTTTGCATGTTAGGTCTCAGAAGGGATGGATGCGGGTAAAAATACGGCCAGCCCAGACTAGCACTCTCTTCTGGTCTCCCTTTTGTATGTTTTAGCTATATAAAGCTTTCTCAAAGGGCCAGGGAAGGGCCACCTTCACCATCTTTTGAGTCCAGCTCCATTTTCTTTACCTGAAAACACAGAAATGAGAAACTGCTCAGTAAAATGAATGAGTGTTAAATAATGTTTCCTTGAGGAAAAGGCTTTTGTGGAGTGGAGTTTCTTAATAAAGAAGGAGTTTCTTAATAAATAAAGGAGTTTCTTAACCAGAGAACAAGAGATTGGGCCAGAATAGCCATATAGGATATAGGTGCCTCATCCAAACTCAGAAGTTGAACCTTTATTTCCCACCTTCCAGATCAATGCCTTTATAATTGGACCATTACCTATGTGATTCTCTCTTCCTCTGTAAAAATCCTTAGGAATGGCTTCACTTTTCTGACGTGAAATAAAAGGAAAATGCATCCCCAAAACTATCACTGATCCAGACTAGGACTTGATTTTTTTTCCCATGTGAAATATTTCCAGAGAGTCAAGAAGAGAAGGTCAAACACCAGAGGTTTTCCTATTTTTAATTCCCATGCTTCTGCAAAATCTTCTACTGCTTTTATGTGACACCACTTTGATCTTTATGGCAGGATGGCTGTGTATTTAGCTATTTCTTTAGTATCTTTAGACTTGACAGTGATGACAGACTCAGTGCCCTGTTGTTTCTTACTCAGACTCGTTTAAAAAATATGTACAATATTTGCTACCCTCAGCCATGTATAGTGTAGGATTGTAGCCAATTTTAAAGAGGAATCAAATACCTTTGTTAGAAGCTCAACCACATTCATGCAAGTTTCTGGATGTATTTTCCATCAAACCTTTGTGAATTGCTGTTGTTGAATTTATTGGTGTGTTTCACCACGTGCTCTTTTTGCTTAATCTCTCTCTTTGATAGTTTAAAATATAGATTGGAAATCAGTATCTTCCAGCATCTTTAGCAGCAAGGACTGATATAAAAGCACCATTTAGCTTGTTAGCAATATACATCTCCTCCTTAATTGTTCTGTTGATTCCCTCATGGTCCCTCTGGCTACTGTCCTTCTCTCAAGCTTTCTCTTTCTGATGGCTGTACAAAACAGTTATTCAAGTCTTTAGCTAATTCCTCTTCAGATTTCTTCTTCCCTCTCTTTTAATGTCCATCTTATATTTGGCCTGTTACTTTTGTAAGTGTCACTCAGCTAAATTTCCAGTTGCTGAAGTCTTCTGTTTTGAACATGCTTGGATCAAATTGCCTTTTAAAATACTTGTTCATAAAATGTTTTTCTTGCCTTTTTCCATCTTTCTTGTTTAGACTCTATTATTAACTAACAGTGATGCAGTTTGAACTTACTCATCTCCATTCTTTTGGCATTAACTGCTTTCTTCATCTTCCTTCTTCTTCCTTCTTTTTCCTTTCTTTTATACTGCACTCTTCCACCTTCCTTTCTAATGTCTCATATCCCTCTGCAAAACTTGTATCAACTCTCTGTTGTTGATAGCAAACGTAATTACATTGTTGTTATGTGTGTTACTCGGCTCTAGTCACACTTCTGATGCCAGGAGTTGTCCTGTGGGATGAATCCTTTCTCATTCTTTGAACTTGTTTAAAGAAGCAGGAGTTTGAAATGTCTAAACCTTGTCCCAGCTTATTTTTGACTACTTATATGTGTGCAGCTGAAGTCACCCAGTATAACTGCTTTATTAGGTTTATCTCCCTTTGTTTTTCCCTTAACTTTATGCACTATATATTTTCCTAATCTGGAGGTCATTACCCCTACTAGTATTTTCTACTACCTTTTTATTACTGGACGTAGTTTGAAATGGAGTGAGATACAACTGCTTTTTTTCTAATTAATTTTTAACAGGAAAATTATTACCATTAATACAAAGAATATTTGGGTTATACAGTAATGGGGTCAGTTGTTATCACTAGCCCATTTGCATTTGAGCTGTCTTTGCTCATGCTCGTTGTTTCAAGAATAAGCCCTGCCTTAAAGGGATCTTGTTCTAAAAAATACAATGTAAGAGAGAGAAGAAACAAGCAAGCAGATGGGGGGCGTGAGGATGGCAGGATAATAAAAATAATACCATCAGACTAGGCAGTAGAGGTAGAATTGTCAAATGCAATATTACTGTTTTACAAAGGAATCCTGGCAGAGGAAGAAGCCTTAGGAGCTGGGCACTGTGAACTTCTTTCTAACTGCAGCGCTAAAAGATGCCTTTTTTTACAGGTGGTTACCCTCCGCTAAAATGTGTCTATAAATGGAGGCAGGGAACTGAAATAGCCCAACTAAAGAAAAGAAAATCCTTCTGTATTTTTTTTCTGCCTTCCTTCTTTTCACTGTTTTGATGCCATGAGAGATGTTAACAATAAAACATCTCAGCATGTCTGCATTTGGTTCTCTGCTTCACCATGGAGGTGTGTATGGTTTGGCAAGTCACCTAGGAGCACTTTCTGCAGTGTGGTTTGGTATCTAGACTCTTTTCAGAGCAATTTAGGTGCTCCTCAGAACTGCAGTAAATGTTTCTCAGCACCTTTAGGAATGAATTGCCTTTAAATATCTCATTCTTATATCTCAGTTTTCACTCTGCAAAGTGAAAGTAGCCCTTCAATACCTCATAGAAATGTTACACAATAAAAAGTGTAAAGCACTTCCGTTGCTATAGCAGTAAAAGCTGTATGATGACCTCTGAGATAAATTTTAGTAGCTCTCATTGGAGATTTGTCTCAGGTAGACAAGTATGTTTAATTTGTAATGCTGAAGGAGGAAAAATATAAAGCAGCAGGGAAAACCTGAAATCTAATCTTAAAGATGCAAAAAAAGGGTATGTTTTCAGAGGAGAATGCAATTCTGAGTTCAGAGTGTACTTACGTCTCTGTGTCACATTTAATCTAGCTACCAGGGACATCGAAGGCAAGCTCTAGCAACCTGCATACATGTACAGGATCCTTAGATGGCTTATACTCTGGCTAACAGGTTGTGCTATAGCCCATGCTGTCATCTTGTTATTACTGTTATCAGCTTTGTAAGGTAATTTCTGCAAGCTATCCTATAGTTGTACCTTTATTTTACAGTACTCGTACATTCAGGGCAGTAGCAGTGCTCCTTCTGTCTGTAGATGGATTGCAACTTATGTCTTAATGTTTGCAAATTTGGAAGAAGGGAGAGACTGCAAATTATCATCTCCATCACGAAGATACCTGTCTCTGCAGGGGAGGTGTGAGAGTGAGATTGTTGAGAGAGGATTTAACCAACCTGTGTAAGGTAAGTCACAGCCAAATTCAGCTGACAGCATTTTCTTTTCATAAAGATCCCCCCAGGAAGCGTGTGGACTCCCCAATGCTGAACAGGCATGGGAAGCGGCGGCCAGAAAGGAAGTCGATGGAGGTTCTCAGTGTGACAGATGGCGGCTCCCCAGTCCCTGCTCGCAGAGCTATTGAAATGGCACAACATGGACAGAGGTGGGTCTCTCCTTTACCCAGGAGTCCTGCCTGTCTGGGTTTGCTACCCCCTTTTATGTTATACATACCAAGAAGCTGTGGAGCTTTTCTATTCGCACCAGCACTCATTACAACTTCTAAGCACATTTGCAACGTGATCTGGCCACCAGCAGCGCTTATGCACACAGGACCAGAAGTCCTGCCAGGGGCTTAAGGTTTCTGTTTGCTTGCAGCTATTGCTCAAGAAACCACCACGTCCTCTGGGCAGGATTCATCTCACCTCTTTTTAATTGTCAAGAACATAGGCATTCAATCTAAGCTTGTGATACAGGCTGTCACTCTAGGCAATGGGGACAGATGAGGGCTTTGGAAGGTCTCAGATACATATGTCCTCTATTCCAACCATCCTAGATGGGATAAATTACCCTCCAGTTGTTCCTCTCTGTCTCCATAGCCTACAACAGGAATCTAGATGACTATCTTTGATTAGGTGCCTAGCTTCTGGGCACCCGAAGTTAAATGAGATGAACCCCACCCTCCATGTCATCAGAACAGCTTGAATCTGGAAAGCCTTGTCCAGGCATCTGTAGATGCCTCTAAAATGTGCTGTCAGAGCCAGCATGCATCTGACCCACATAAATTAGGACATGCCTGTAAAGCGATGGAATGTGTATAATTTTGCCTCTTTTCTATCAAAGAAAGTGTCAGTCTTGTGGAGAAACAGCAGAGGAAAATGGTGTCTCCTCAAGGCAGGTTTTGGGAGAGCAAGTGAACTGTGGAAGTTCATTTATGTGAACCGTGGACGTTGCTTCCTCGGTCCCTATGACTACCCTAAGGGAAGCACGTGCATTTAGATTCACACTTGCATAAATCAATCAATATAAAAGAACACTTCACATATATGTATGCTGGTCATGCTGTAACTTCTGTTTTAGCTTTATTACATGATTTTTTTTGTTCAGCTGTTAAGATCTGCTCAAAAAGAGCCTGCTGTGCCCAGAAACTCCCTTTGCTGACTGAGAACTGGGTGAAGAACGTGAAATAATTTCATGTCCAGAGGCCCCAAGAATTGCTGGAAAAGTTTTGCTGGCAACTGCTACAGTTCTACAGTGAGGAGAAAGTGGTGATTTACAGAATCTGCTAGGACTTACTTCAAACTGCACATGTGGCCTTGAGATACACTGCCATAAAGATTTTTCATTGTAGTGTAGGTTGGAAACCTGTCTTGAATATGTGGTTTGCTTTGATGTGAGGTCTGGGTGAAGGAAGTGTTCAGGACAGGGTGTGCTCAGTGTTCCCCATAGGCCTCAAAGTGATAAGGATGAACACAACACTGACAAACAGTTGCTCGCTCCTTATTCAGCTTGCAGTGTTTAATCTGGTACCTGGTAGATGCATGGGTCATGAAGTTCCCAGAGCCAGACAGAGGTGAATCACTTTCCCCCACCCCAAGGCTGCCTGTGAGTTGCAGTACGCTGCAGCTGTTTACAGTAAGTGTCCAACTGGGCGGAACAAATAGGATGTGTTAGATTGATCCCAATGTTTTCTGAGAGCTGACACCTTCTCTTCCAGCTCTCAGCTTTGAGTTTGGATTCCAAAGTCTGAAGAGGCAAAGCTGTGTCTGCTATCCAGAGTATTTCTTTTGCTTTTAAATGTCTCACTCAGTTCTGCACATGAGGAAACAATTGAAGTCAAAAGGTCTGAGATGAGTTCAGAGCAGAGACATGTCCAGGCTACATATCAGTAAAGAAGGGCTTTGGTTTAAGGAGGAAGTCAAACCTGCCAGGCACAAAAGAGATACAGGGCAATACATACCACAACTCAGGGCTGGACATAAAGGTGTGATTAAATGTGGAGAAAGGGATGTAATAACACCATGACTGATGATGGTGGGCTTGGTAGTGCTTGTTTTGGAAGGGGTTAAAGGGAAGATGTTATTTTACTCCATGTGTGAGCTTCCATAATTCATACCATCCACATCCACAGATGACAGTGGCACATTTTGTGTTGCTGGCAGCACAGTCATTTATAACGTGAACTGGCTTCATTAATGAACACCACTGCATGGGGATTGTTAGGGGACGATGCATTGCTGATGGGGCACCATCTGTCAGAACAGTCGGTAACAAAATTACAAGTGCCTTCCACCAAGAGTGGGTGATTTTTAATGGCTAGTCGCATATTATATTCCATGAAATGACCCATTGATAGTGGATTTTACAGCAGTAGGGCTTAGATAACAGAAGTGGATGCTTTTTTAAGAATGACATTTTTTGGTCTCAACAGATGACTATTCAGTGCTTTTATCCTACAATACTAGGAAGACAGGGAGGTGGACCATGGAAACAGGTCTCCTGTTTAGACACAGATGATTTGTGTAAACATCTGGAGACACAGAGCCATTGCTTCTTTCTTGAGCTGGCAGATATACTCTTCTAACCAGTGGGCAGAACACACCCATGTGTCTTGTGATTTCGTCCTATTGTCCTCTTTCCCAGCAGTAAACAGATGTTTGCTTGCATAAAAGGGATTTATGTTATAACCTCTGGTTATGTGTGTGATGAACTGTGCTCTTGGTAACCATGCGGGGACCCTACAAGTGTCTGGTCTTGGCTTAAGGGCCTATCTTTCCATTGAGATTTGAAACTTGGCAGCCTTCAACCCTACAGGCTGAGAAAGTATTAAGTGAAAATCATAGTCCTTCAGTGACTTAATTTTGGGTAATGGAGGAGGGGAACTCAGCACAAAGGCTGCTTGTTGAGCTTACAGACTCCTTGAAATGCTTCTGCTGACCTCTGCAAGTGTTCTCCATTGGGTCTTTGTATATGGCAAAGTTAGTATGCACAAACACCAGCCATCCTAAAACTGGTGACTAAGTTTTGTTAATTCTTGGTTTTCCCTACTAGTTGTCAACTAAACGGGTTCATAATTACATCTTAATTGCTTCTGCTGTTGTGGTATCCACACCTCTCAGACTATCTGGTATTTCATTGAAATGTCAAAAGAAAAGAGGTAGGTTCTGAGCTTAGTTTAACACCAGCTAATTTGTCCCTTGTGCCAAAGTCACACAGACTAGGAAGAATTCCTTGGGAGATAGAATCCCTCGGGGATATACCAGAAATTTTCAGCAGCTCTGTTGAGAGAGTCCAAAAACTGTTCTAAAATGGGCTTCATTAACTATTCATTTTCTTCTGGTTATTGAAGTGGATAGCTTGCATGAAAGATCAGCTAACATTAGGAAGCAGTGTTCTGTGAAACAATGAAGCATATTACCAGTGAAACATATTACAGAGAGCTGCCCCTTTAGCAAAACATAGGGAATTTTGCTTCTAAGCTTCAGGGACTCATACCCAAGATGATAAAGAAGGGCATTTCTCTATACACTGAGTATAGGGAAGAGAGTTGGGAGTAAGTGGTAATGGACCCTACAAATTAGAATACAAAATGGATTACTGTTCCTCTAAGAGGCTCTATGGTCTGATTTTAACCTTTTCCCAGATTGTGCTTAGTGTTGAAGTCTTCTAGAAAAGTCTGAGTAATGAGCGCTTTGCAATTTGTGCCTTCAGGCATGTTCTATTTTCCCTGGACAATGTGACAAAGTAGATGGTACCTGGGTTTTCAATTGGATAAAGGAGAGCAGGGTTTACATGCTTTATGTATGGGGGGAGTCACCTTAGACCTCAGAAGTCAGGGGAAGATAACGAACTTCAGCACTGTGTAGGCTTGAGCCATAGTTGGAAAGTAAAAGAAAGGTTTTTCAGAGCATTGCTTAAAAAGGGGAGGATGGGTTGGGGGGCTGGGTGTCCAGCATTGCTTCAGGTGACTCTCTTTTGTAAATGTCCACACTAGTAACTCTGTTTTCTCGCTTTGTTCCTGCCATAGTAAAACAATGTTCAGTAAAAGCCTGGATATCTCTGAAGCCAATCCCAAATTCAACAAAGAAGAAAGGTATAAACACTGACAATATGTTCCTCTCCTCTACCTCACTGCTGAGACCTTAAAGATGCAGTACTTACCTTCTCCGTGTGGGGACATAGCTGTTCTCTCTTTAGAGAGAAACAAAGAGGGTGGGATATTTACAGCCCCACACCACATATATTTTTGTACAGTACCATTCATTTGAGGCTATACCCAATGCAGCCTGTGACTGTACCAACGTTTTCCCCACTAAAATTTCATCCTACTGCTACTTCTGGTTCAGTTCTGCCATGAGTGAGGATGCCCAGGGTAGAAGACATATTTGCTAAGACTGCTTTGGGAAGGATTGGAATATAAAACACTAGGAAAGCCCAGAGTGCTCCACTCCCAACACTAGAAACAGCAGCACAACTGAGTCAGTGACAACAATGGTATGAAACTTTGGAAATCCTGTCTGACAGAGAAAAATATTAAATGCCTGTAGGTAAGAGACAAACTCCTTAAGACTACCCTGGCTGCACCAGAGAACACAAGAGGAAAAGATGATTGAAGATAGAGTTTTTGGAGTATGATTCCAGTCTAGCAGTTCAGGTGACAGATGGTGAAGAATAACAAAAAGGGTAACTCCCAGCTGTGAATAGAGGCACAATGGAAGACATGCAGGCCACCAGATTTAGGGAGTATAAGTGGACCCATGTGGGTCCATGAACAAAAAAAAAAAGTTTAGACTTTTGGGAAGGTTTTTAGTGGACATGTTGTTCCTAAAATTTCGGTCTCAGAGGAAGACAATTCTTCTCTAATGTTAAAAGCTGGCATCCCAATGGATAATTCTTCATCAAAATGTAATCCTTACACATTTTGGACAAACACTTAGCTTACCCAAAGGTTAGGAGTATTCCATATGATTCAAAAAGGGGGGAGCAGTGGGTTCCTTAAAGGAACCTATGGACTTGGCAAACCATTCTTCTTTCCATTTCCCCTTTTAATAGAAACCTTTCTATTTAAAGATAAATGTGGCCTTTAAGCCTCAGGAGACTTGTAGGATGTGTGCAGGACAGCCCCTGTTTTGGCCTTTTGCAGACTGAGGCAGTCCTTTGTGGGCAGCATTTTAAGTCTTGAACCTGCCACAATGAAGAACATTGTGCATCTGCAGGAGAGATTGTGCCTCATGTGGTGTGTCAAGCACCCTCTTTAAGATGCCAAGATAGGAACAAGCATTGGACCCAAACTGTTAGAAACCTCTAAGTTTCACAGCCATGAAGAAGTAGTGGTTATACAGTCTTTAGTGGCTGGGCTTTCCTGAACTATTACCATAGACATGAAAATTCCTGTTCCTTTCTCTGATTCCCCCTATATGTCAGTTCTATTCTTGAACATGTGGCACTTCTTGTACTAAAAGTTAGTCTGAAACTACTCTGAAGATGAGCTTTTCCACAGTAGTTAAAATTCAGGTCCAGTAAGAGAAGTGCAGAAATTTTGTCTGTGACAGGAGAAGGGTCTTTCAGCAGATGTTCCCAGCACCATTCATTGTCCCTCTGTCCTTCTCTAGCAGCTGCTACAGCTGTGTTAGGAGCAGAGGAAATGACCCTTCAGTAACCACTGGGGGAATTTCTTAAATACACATGGGCATTTCATGTTCCCTTTCAAAGGTGATATTTTTCAGAGTACAGGAAGAGAAGGTTAGGGCACTGCACAAGGATTACCCAGGGTCCTTCTCATTGAAGGACCAGGCTGATTTTTGGAGGATCACATGCGCTGTGGTCTTACCTCCTTCCCACTTCTAAGAGTTAGGATGAAGGACCTCAGCAGTGGGAAAGTGAGAGGACCTGGATTCTGGATCTGCGCACAGCCACATGAACGAAAGGGATAGGCAGCAAAGAGAACCCCAGCAAAATGGGGCCAGCTGATCATGGTGGTCATTAAATTTTTGGCCAGTGTTTAATTATCCAACCTTATGATGTCTTTTTTAAAGGAATACTGCATCTTTAAGGGTCCCTTCCCTCTAGATGCACATGGTTGTCTTAGTAGCTGAGGCCACTGTCCCTTTCTTTTTCTTTTTCTTTCTTTCTGACTTTGTCTTTCACCCCCTCTTTCAGTGCTTCTCTTCTTCTGTATCTGGGTTGCTGCAGCTCCGTAGTTCACTTGCTTCAGTATTGTAGGGAATGCACATGTCTGCGCTTCTGGGTCTATTGTGTCCTGGGATTGTTCATTTTTTTTAAACCTCATTTCCCTCTTCCTTTTCCTTATTGTCAATTTGCTGTCCATTCTCTTTGTTAACCTCTTCAGTGCCTTCCCTGTTGGGAAAATGACTTGAAAGAAAAATTAATCAATCTTCTTGCACCCATTCTATTTACATTTTAATATTCTGCATGTGTGAATATGGGTATATTTTCTGTATAAATATACACACACGTTCCAATATACAATGGGTGTCAATTTGCTCTTCTCAGTTACATCACTGTAGATAGTTTTGTACGGGTACAATTGAGGACAGCGTTTGTCCCTAAATATATACACATATATGTATTTGTATATATATGCATTAGATCTTACCCAAATTTGCACTCCAGACCGAAATACAAATGGAGTGTCACTCAAACACATGAAAAAGAACTTACTGTAATGCTTCTTTCCACTTCTCTATCAATGCGTAGCACAACAGCTTTTTCTTTCTATTCTAACTATGTTTTAATTTTAACTTTTCTAAAAACTGCCTTGCGTTGCCCAGCCCAGCATTTGCAATGTTGATGTAACCAGAAGCATGGCTAGTTGCACTGAGCAGTAAACTGAAATCTACTGGGCATATATTAAATTTGGCATTTCTGTTGGTGACCGTCTTGTGGAGAATGGATTTTCCTCACCCAGCCAGAGGTAGTTCTGGCAGCTTGGGAGCCTGTTATTGAAAATGGAGAGAATGAGAGAGAGAAAGAGACAGAGAGGAAAAAAGCGCTGCATCCGACTTGAAAATAATTTGGCTTAATAACACACCAGATTTTTTTTATTTCTAATCTAATCTTTGTTAATGTGAAAAGGTGGTGACACTTTCCTGAGTTTGCTTACCTGCACCCCTGAAAACTTAATAGTCTGACTATTCTTTTCAATTTTGAATGCTTTGGTTAGTAGTGAAAAATTAAGAATACTGAAGTTTTTGATTGTTGCTACGCTTCAAAGTCAACAAGCCAGAGATTCATTCTTCTTTTAGAGCTGCTGTTTCAGACTCTTTTCAGCACAGCATTGATTTATCCTCCATTCACATTTGAAAGATTTTCTTTCCAACCTTTAAGACCCAGAAACTGAATTTATTTTAAATGAAAAATGAGATCCTGGAGCACAAGATGGCATCCACAGAGATAAGTGCCGGGTTGCTGAGCTGGTATGTTCTAGCTGATCTGAATTCCTGACTACAAGACCATCATGACTAATAAGCTAGTATCAAAGCAGATTCACAGCTTGAGCTACAATCTTGTACCCTGGGCTCCCAAGCTGGCTCAGAAATGCATGCTTTAATAACCAATACGTTTCACAGTCATTCGTGGCAAAAAAAGTACTTCTTACCAGGCCAGCTTGGGGGACAGAGGGACACTACACTGAGCAAAGTGGGGACAAAAAGAACAATTTCCTTGATAACGGTCTGATATAACTGTGCCTTATGTAAGAGGCAGAAAAGAAATGCAGCATGAAGTATGAACCCCATTGCTCTGCTGACTGCTTTAATTGGGATTTGGCTGGGAATTTTTTTTTACAACCTTAGTATGTCCCTCTCCATATTCCCCAGTGCCAAAGTTGGATGTGTCTGCAATATTGTGAGCAGGACAAAAGTTGTTTTCTGGTAAATGAAACTGTCCCCCTAGTGTTCCTGGTCTCTGAAGATGTAGGCACCAGTGGCAATAATTATGACCGTTCAGTTCTCCGAACAGTATTTCACTCTGCTTTTCCTACTCTTCTCTCCACCTGCCTCCACATCCCTCCCTCTTTCTTTCTTTCTTTCTCTCTCTCCCTCTCTCTTCGTTTTCCCTTTCCGAGGATGGCGAGTGCTGATCCATTGGGGTAAGCTCTAGTTTTGGATTATTCCTGTTGCGGGACCTGTTGTATCTTGTAGAGAAACTTTTCATTTGCACTTTACAAATACAATACAGGCTGATATACTTCAGTGAATGAGGCTTTACAGCAGGGACAGAGAGAGAGAGAGAGAGAGATGTGGGAAGAAGCATTTTTGGTGCTATTGTGTGTGTTTGTGTGTTTTTATGTTGGAGTCACACTCCATATAATTTACTTTTGGGTTCTTTTTTGTTCTCTTGTTTGTCTCTATGTTTCAATGTCTGTGGGCACAGAGAACTATCCTCATACACTGTGCAGGTACCAGGACACCTTTTGAGAATGAAACCCCCTTCTCCGTTTAGCGCTTTTTATATCTGTTTGGTACCCTCCAGTTAATTTTGATCCTAAGCTATCCTTTTTTCTTCTTTTTTTTAAGATGAAGCTGAATCCCATCCATGTTATTAAAAAAATGCTGGGTATTCCCTCTCTTTTTAGTATGTTTTCTTAAGAGGTGAACAGATGGCCCTCGAGACAGACAAAGCTCTTTATTTTCAATGAAGAGGATATAGGTACAACTAGGAATGCAGTCATGCTTCAAATTAAAGTTCCATTTATAAATACTTAACAGAAGGAGAATATTTTATTAATAAATGATTTAATAAAAATATTGTAATAGATCACTACAGTCTACAGCAAAAGCTTATTGAGAGGGTACATATTGAGAAAGCTAATTAGCACCAGTAACATTTACTTCTCATGTTTGTAGCATGCTTTACTATTTATTAATTCTTTCTAAACCATTTATAAATGGAACTTTAGTATAATTGGCCAATTATAAGGAAGGTGCTGCTGTTTAACATCACCCTCTGTGTGCGCTGAAAGGAAGAAGAGGTGTGTTACCAACACCTGCAGTCCTTTCTCTGTAGTCTTTGTAATGCTTCATCTTACAAGTGGTTATTACCATGAGTAGACCTTCTGACTTAAGCATAAGTATTCCCAGTAAGAGGTGTTATAGTTAGTATTATTTGCACCGTTGGGACTGTAAGACAGTGGAGCATCAAAGGTATTCTATTCGTATTCCCTAGATCAGGGAGCAAGGAAGCACAGTTTGTATATTTTGGGCACCCAAGAGTAATAGTGATGAAATGTTGTAATGCCTGACTGCTCACCTATTGCATATTAATTCAGGTCATTTTCAGGGGTCCCATACCCTGAAATACAGTTTAGAATTTTTTGGTTTTATTTGAGTGAGCAAGCAAAGAGGAGTATCAAATTCCACCCAATTTATGCTTGAAGTGAATAAGAGGTTGGCTGGATATTTTGGGAATGACTTTCAAAACTACACATGGAATCAAACCAATTCAAAATTTCTAAGGCATTTCACCCAGGGACAGAAGTCTGATGCATTACTGCACGCTGCATGCATGCTGCAGGCTCCCCTTCTTGGAAGCATGGCTCCAGCTTGACCAGCTAAGTGGCTGTATTCAGCATCCTGGTAAAACTGTGCTATGAAAGCAAGTTCTGCTGGGACTGCAACAAGGTACCAAACTCCCCTTTGATTGTAAGAAAAATTTCTGTAAGATGGTTATTCAAAGAAGAAACAAATGCCAAATCTGACCCAAATGCTTAATGCTGGCTGTGAAGCCTTTATACTCTACTGGTGTGTACTAGCAGATGCACTGTTTAAAGCACTTGAAAATTAATGAAGGGCTATATAGAGGTGCTCTGTACATGTGCTATATGTGTAGTACGGTTACCAGGTCAGCTGTGCTTTTCCTTCTTGTATTTCTCTCCGCCTGCACCTCAGCAGTGTGAGGCTTCAGCCCTTCACCTCTTACAGCTCTCCAGAAATTCTGCAGTTCTCTGAAACTAGCTGGAAACTGGATTCCAGCTCCTCAATTTCACCAGTAAGAGACCACTGGTCTAACGTGAATTGGGCCTCGCATGGCTTCCCCTTTGACAGCAGCTGGCTAAAATGAGTAAAAAATGACTTTAAAACAAAGGACCTTTTAACTTTGATATTTTGAAGTATCAAATAGATTGAATAAGGTATAAAATCATCACATCTACAAACTACAGCCCACACATGCACATTTCATTTCAGTCCTTGGCTTCTCTCTTTCATAGCTCAGATGTCTCCAGATTATTGTCCGTCTATGAGATGGGAGGAATAGCCTGCAATGGTCTCAGTGCCCACCTTATGTTTAGAGTGCCCTCTACATCTTCCCCCTCCTAAACCTTGGGTCTTGCTCCCTTATGTTTTTTTTTTAATTCCTCCCTCCAGGCTTGGCAAAACAACTATGTCACTTTGGAAGGGACTAAAGAATCTCTTGTGTCTCTAAATCTGGCAATTGTGTTTGAGGGAATGCTCTTTATCTGAGCAACTGCATTAACTTTTCTGCTTGTATTTTCAACAACTTTTTAATGGCTTCCATTGAGTTAGTGCCCAAGCATACAACAATGCAAAACACAGAGCAAAATGAGTCATACACAATGTTTGTAGTTTCCTAGATTGTTGCATTTAATATTAAGTTATTGGAATAATTATAGATTTAATAATTCCAATGACATTTAATGCCTGTAGAGACTCTTAGGAGGTTACTCACTAATAGATATTTCCCACTAAATAAACTAAGTTCATAGCCGTAGAGATAAGGTGATGTCATATTTTTCTCCTCTTTCCACACATAAGAGCATCCAGGGTCTGCCATACTAATGTGCTGCCTGTAGGGCCTCATACTTTCATTTTCTGGTGAGAGGGATAAAAATTTAAATTCTCTCTGTTCTTTCATTAAAGTATTTCAGCATAATGCAACATTTTCATTACTTTCTTTTGGCCCTGTCCCAGTTCTGTCCACCTGACTCTGAGATACAGGAGCAGTGCATGTGGTTTTTTTTTTTTAAAAACTGAATTCTAGCATTTCCCAGCTAAGATGATCTTGATGGGAAGAACAAATCTGTCATTTTTTGCTTGTTAGCATTTTTGTACTGCAGTATAGAACCTACCACTGTACTGAGTTTTTATAGCCAGCTTAGGAACTATGTCCCATTTGTAAAGGTAAATTATGGGAGATTTATTAAATTGAAGAAGATGCAAGGAAGATCTTCTCAGTCTGGATGTCATATCCCATACCAGCACTCTCTTGTAAAGGGGAAAAGTTTTGAAAATGTACAGCTCTCTTTTCACCCCAACACTTAAAATTAACCCAGGATTCTTTAAACTCTTTCTACTGCTCCTATATACAATTTCCAGTGTGGACAAACTAAAACTTGCTATAGGGCCTACTTTACTTCTTATGTATTTTGCATGTAAATCAGCAGCAGAAATAAAGCTTGTTCGATAGTAATCATGTGGATACTGAATGCATTTCCAGGAGGATTTCACACTAACTCTCTCTTCTGTCCCCTACCTCAGGCTCCTAGGCTGGATGAAAGCACAGTACCCAACAACTCTTTTTCAAATATTGCTTCCAATAAGGAACTGGGAGTTGGGAGGTGGGGCCTGCCATGTTTTGCCCTCCGTGCGTGTGATCATTTTTGTAAAAAAATAGGAGGCAATGGGGTTGGGAGGGGAGAATTCAGGACTCTTGGAAACACCTGATTGCAAAGAGGAAATAGCAGATTGGAACTTTTAATCAAGTATCCTGGAATTCAGGTGAGTGTCAGAGAGGACTTTCCCACCACAATTAAGAGCTGGCGGGAACTGCTCCTAGTGGGAGTTTAATTCCTAAGTAGGTGTTTAACTGCATCTCTGGGCACCTAAATGCCTTCCACATTTGTCCAAGATAATCTATAGGCTCCTCTTGTAATTTATGGTTTGGAAGAAGCTTCTCCTGATGACTCATACAAGGAAGATTTTAACTAAATGGACTTCCCATATGCACAACACATCTGTGTTGTACTCAGCTACTTCAGTTATAGGAGAGGCACATAAAACAGCTTTTCAAAAGTGGAGCAGATGGTTCTCCCCTTAAAATTACTTTGCATAAACCTTTATGAGTGCCCCAGATCTTGATGGTACAAATTTTGGTTTAATCTAGTGCAAAGGAATGCCAAGACTGAGCTTTAGTTTTTGACCGCTGTACTATGATGGGCAGACTGCAGCAGGGTACAAGGAAAAATGTAAGTGGGGAGTTTCTGCATAGAATGAGTGCCCCATATTTTCATGCTGCAAATTTAGATTTAATCTGGCAAAAAAGCATTGGGCTTCTGGGTTTCACCTACTTACTGTGGTGGACAAACTGCAATGAGATACAAAGAAAACCATCAGTGAGTAGTTTCTGCAGAGGATGCAAATAGGGAGAACAGGACCTGCCATTGTGTTTAGTGGTAGCTTACTTTTTCCTTGGAAGTATTTCCTCTTTTGCAGTTCACATATTTTTTAATAATTCTACTACTCAAATTTATTTAGTAATATAATGGTCTGTGAGACCATTTTAGAAACTGATTTTTTTGTTTTATTCTTCTATAACAGTAGAAGAGAGTAAACTGAGACAGTTTATGGTCTAAATTTGTTTTATATTCTCTTATGTATAAACTGACATTAACTATCTGACCTATATCAATTTTAAATATATATATGTGTGTGCACACACATAGACACATATGTATACACATACACACATGCACTCTGTTTTCCAAGCATCTACAGGATTTCACCTTTTCATGTTTTGTTACCTGAAGGCAAGTAATTGCTTTCATGGCTCTTACTATATGTGAAACATTGATAGGTTTGCTATATTGACATGTTGCATGGTGGTTGTTGAACAACTATGTTCTTAGCCAAGTCCTCTCCTATAAGATGTTTCAGTCTTCAAGACAACTTTCTATCTATTTAAAAAGGATAGAAAGCAGCTGCCTCTAGGACTTACTCATTTACAGTAACACAGAGGGGTTGTTTTTTCCTGCTGGGCAGCCCTCCTCCTGGAAAATTCTGCTGCTGAAATGTTTGTGCATTTGGCCTGTCTGCCCTTTCAGCACGTTTAGCATAGCACATTTTTATATTTTATTGTCTACAGCTGACATTTTTCATAGGTGGTCTTTGCTGGAGAGCATGAGAGCATTACAGTATAGGTGACCTTGTCAGCAAATAAAAGGACAGTTTATTCTCCCTTGACTGGCCTCTTTTTGAGGGCACCTGGGCTGTTATCTTGATATTAATAAAGTTATCAACAACAGCAGAACTCATTATCCATAGAGAAGACCTGGCTTGTTTAATGCAACAGTAGGAAATCTTACTGGAGAGCAGGGATGTGAAATCCATCAGTGAGAAGCTGGAAAGGATTAAGCCAATGTGAGCTTTGATTTCATTGGGAAGTCATCACATAGGAAACACTGTGTGCCTGGATCATGGAGACTTGTTTGTTTCTTAATATCTGGAAGAATCCCCTACCTTTGTGCCTTGTACACAAGGTGCTTTTCCATGTTGCTTGTGACAGAGAACATCTCATTCTGTGTCCACCAGCACTGCACAGAAGAGAATTCTCAGCACCAACATGAATGTCTTGACAGTCCTTTTTGAATTCAGCAGTTCAGCTTGCACAGGTCAGACGTAGTAGCTTCCATGTGCTTGATGACCGAAAAGAAGGTAGCAACTCTTTTAATGAGAAGGGATTATAGTATCCTCCCTGAGCAGCAGTATTTCTTTGTGTTGAGGGTGGCACAACTGAAAAATGTGACAGTAGTGAAAGGAAAGAGTCATGTGCTTTTCCTGTGACAGCCTCCCTCGTCCTCCTCACTTCATGCCTGTGCCTGTGGTGGCTGGTGTTCAGGGTTATTACTTGTCCAAGTTTTCTGAGGGCTGTTTCCCTTATTGTGTCCATTCAGGTCTCGGTCAATCAGCGGAGCGTCGTCTGGGCTCTCCACCAGTCCCCTCAGCAGTCCAAGGGTAAGTGGTGCTGCTTCAAGATCTGTTGGTCCAATTCACTCACACATGCTTGATGCTTTTTGACATCTGTTGCTGCAGAGCTGTGGCTCTTAGCTGGGATGTTTTGTTTTTCCTTGGCAGCTTGTAAATTTTCATGGGTGGTGAAGGAAATGTTATTTACAAATGCAAGCAGCAAATTTCTCATACATGTTCCCTGCACTGTTAGCGGGGATCTCACTGTGCCCCTGCCCTTTTTCAGTCTCATAAGCACATAGAATAACATTGCTGTGACTAAATACTGCCATATCCAGCTGAGGTCTGTATATGGTGTGGTTTCAGACCAAATATCAGGAACCATTTCACAGCTACCTTCAGTCAGGTCACAGTAGAGCACCAAACTATGCTGGTTACAACCAGCTGGATTCTGTTTGCCTCAGAATAGCTTGTATTAGAAAGTCAGAGAAAATAAATTATACAAATTTGAGGGCTAGCAAATTTAAAAGGGAAGTAAGAAGTTGACTAAGATGAGAAAAGAACACTCAAACCCCTATAAACAAGGTACATTCACATGCCCTTATTCAATATAAAGTCAACTAAATACCGATACTCAACTAATACTGATACTCAGCTAGTACAAAACATGCTTGATAGTACATCTGTTGCAAAGTTATTAACAATTTCTAAGTGCAATGACAGAGGCCTCCCTCTCCTTGGTAACTTCTTTAGGGATAAGAGTCAGTATTCCTAGTGTCTGACAAGGTCAGCTTAGTCGCTTCAAGACTACAGTCCTTACAAAAGTCTAGAACTCATCAGGAAGTCTGTAGGGCTGTGGCAATCCATGTTACCTAATTGTCTGGCCCAGAGTCTTTGGAGGATTTCTACATACTTTTCATGACTTCATGAGAAGATGCCATCCCCCATTGGAAATGGATATATTCCATGTGTTAGGGTATGGATACACCTATGGATCTACTCTTAGGTATATGAAGATAACATCAGTATTCCAAGTATTTAAAATTGTAATTCCCCAGTAACACTGTGTGTAATTCTTATGCATAAAGACACACTGTCGGGTGTAAGTTTATAGGCTAGTAAAGCTTCCAACTCCTTGCTTGACTGAACTATTTTCTGAAATGTATTCTGGGTTCCTATCAATTGTTACCCTGTTTTGCAACTGGCATAAATGTTTTTGTGGTCTCCTCTGAGTCTTTAATGTGCCAGGAACCAGTGCAGATCCATTTCCTTGTTTCTGCACCGGAACTCCTGGATGTCAGTGGAATGAAGCAGAGGTCTGAGAACTCTTATGCCACTGCAAAATGTACTGAAAAAGAGCATGGAAACAGTTTTGTGCACAAAATAAGCATCCCGTGCAGCAAACCTAAATCTTGATCTCATTAATTGATCTCTTGGGATCAATTTCTGACATCTCAGTAGGACTACATCAAAGAATAAGGATGACAAGATCTGTTCCATAGTTACTGTATCTTACCATTATTACTTAATAGGCAGTTGATTAAATAGTCTTCAAAGGGATTTAGCAACCAGATGGCATTTTCAGCAGATCATAACGATATTAAGGCAGGTCAAATTTGAGGCTTAAAAGGAAATGTTGGAATAAAAATCATATTTTTTTAAACGTCCTTACCTATGCTTCTAATAGCACCTTAGATTATTGAAAGAGAACATACTTTAAAAAGCAAATACATGTTTCACTATATGCGCTGCTTAGGTTCAGTTCTATGAGGAATTGAATTCGACAGCAACTAAGAGTTCTTAAATCTCACAAGATCTTGCTAATGGTGTTCCCCACTGCACCAGCTGAAATATAGGCCTAATCTTGTTCTTTATTTCGTTATTAAAAATGCAGTAATTAAGGGTGCCCCTTCAGATTCTTAATGGCTTAAGTGGGAGTTGAATTTGACTTATTTCTTTCAAATTTGTTTCTCAAACCATCATACACATAAGATATAAAAACTGCAAGGAAACATTTGCAATCAACAGTTTTTGACTTTATCCATTGGTGTCATTTGCAAATGGTTAATAGTCAGATGCTGATAGTGACTTCCATAACTTAACCACTTTCCTCATCTTTTCTCCTTCCTTTCTCATTGGTGATCAGAATTTACCAACATGGCAGACTTTAGTTTAACTTTACAATCCTAATAATAACACAAATGTTTTGATGTAGTGATTTTCTTTTAATTTTGGTGGCCTAACACTAAGTTCTTTAAAGTAATTACAAAACTTTGACACAAACAATTTTAGGAATTGTCTTAAAATACATTTCTGCATTTTTTAAATATGGCAACATTGTGCTAATCCATCAAACCCAGAAAGTAAACTCACTAGTGAGTGTGCTTACCTGGGAGTGAGATTTGAGGCATGGTTACGTGTACATGGTATGTCTGGACAGTGCTTGATTACAGTTTTTAGGTGTTAAGAATGGATAGTAATAATAATAGTGGTGATAAATAATTTATAATAGGTAATAATTTATAGAAATCAGAATCTGAGTGCAGACCAAAGCTAAAGATCTTGAGTAGTGATTTCTATTTTTACAATTCTGCCAGTACTTGTAATCTAAGGTGTTAACAGCAATGTTTTGTAAGGACATTCATTTTGTTTTAAATGTGATTTTTAGCTTGCTGATATCCCTTTAAAAGGCTTCTATCCTCCCAAGTCTGTTTATTGCTGTTTGCTGTCGACAGATGAATGGTTTCCCAAAATGCCTCTAACATGTAAATGTTCTTGTTTGGGGAAAAAAAAATTCATAATCCCATTTCGATAACTCAGTGATGGATTGTGAACTTTGGTTGTCTTTTTCTTTTTAAACTGTGTCTTACAAAACAATGGCTCACCCCATCCCCTCCATAGAATTGGGACTTAATGGCAAATATTGCTGTGACTTTATGACAGAAATTCCAATTATCAAGCTATCCTTCAATGCGATGAGGGATATTGCAGGAGAAGCATAAAGTCTGATGGGAGGTATCATCTCTTCCCAGATAAACAAATTTGCCAGACCTCTCTGAAGTTTTTGCTGTAGCTGTTTACAAATCAAACACCAACCTGAGTTCATATTTTTCTCATGATGGTGTGTGCTCTGAAGCCTCCAAGTGAATGCTAAGCGATTTAACCTTCCAGGCCAGGGGAGGAGAGTGGATGCCCACATGGCATCACTCTCCCTGTTCCCCCTCTTTCTGCAATGGGTGGCTGCAGCTGGGGTGTGCATTAGCCAGTGTCAGGGGTAAAGAGGAAGGAAAGAGGTTCTGACTGGTGTGTGCAGTAACCTGTGTGTATCGCCTACCACTCTGTATGTATCACACACCTGTTCTGAGTTTCATCTCTCTGCTGGGTTTGCATATGGGCACTTGAAGCTGAAAGAGGTGGTCCCATTCTTGGCACATATCAATTTGTCTGTGACTTAAGTGGTTCTTCTTCCCCTTCCTCACCTCCCTACAGCATCGTGCTTCTCTCACTGCAGGGCAATCAGAACAATCCCAGAGAGACAGCATTTCTCTCTTCTTTTTTCTTGGTTACTTTCTTTCATTTTGTTTTTTTTTACTTTTCCTTTGTTTTACTTTTCTTTCAGTTGTTTTCCTTTGCTGACACATGGTTGGTTAATATGATGAAGCCTGTTATGACACTGTTGTTCTTGCTGCTGCCACTGCTGCTGTTGTTGATTATGCTGTGTTCCCAGCTAACTGCATGTCTTTTTTTTTGTTTTTTGTTTGTTTGTTCGTTTTTGTTTCTTTGCAAAACCCCTCCCCCCACTACCCCTTCACCTCCATCTCTTGTATCTCCTTGTGACATGGTGCATCTTTGTGACTCGGATGGATTTTATTCTGACTTTCCTTTCTCTGCTCGCCCGCTCTATGCGTATTTCACTGTTTTTGATGTGCATGGACACTCTGCGTCTGTCTCGTAGCCTATCAGAAAGTTCTTCATCCCCCCTCAGACCTCCGACCTCCCTTTCTCTCCCCGACCCCAAGTCTCCTTGGACCCTGATGCTTGTAGGAACGCCTCCAGGCCTGGACATGTACTCCAACCAAAGCCAGCACTTCAGCCCAACCCAAAGACGCAGACTTTGCCATCCAAGAGCAAATTGGCCGAAAAACCACTCCAGTCTACTAAATCCAACCCACTCCCTGCCAGCAATATCAGCACCCCCTCTTCCCCTAACATCCCTGTGCAGAATGCTCAGGGCCGCTCGCCTGCTGCCGGCTTTAACCCACAGCTGGCTGTTCCTAAAGTGCAGACCAACCCTATGTCTCCTGTTAGATTGCTCCCTTCTAGTACTGACCCAAGCACCAAATCTATCCCCATCATACAGGTTACCCCTCACCCCTCTCCAAGGGGAAGTCCCCTCCCTACCCCCAAGGGGACACCTGTCCATACGCCAAAGGAGAGCCCAGCAGGCACACCCAACCCAACACCACCATCCAGCCCCAGCATTGGAGGAATGCCATGGAGGACACGGCTCAACTCAATCAAGAATAGTTTCCTGGGGTCTCCTCGCTTCCATCGCCGGAAATTGCAAGGTGAGTACTCACCCAAACGTACAGGGTGGTTCTGATTTGGGCAGACATTCAGCAGCAAGTTGTTACCTCTCTGTGGCTCTGCAAATTTCATGTACTAAGGACTGAATATTGGTATTGAAAATGAGAGTGATAGTGTCAGCCAGTCCTAACCCAGGACACGTGTGAGCAGGCTGTCATGCCACTGCACCTGCTCCAACAGCATCTCCTGAGCCCTCTTCACACTGTAGCCGTACAGCTCTTACTATCTCTGTTGTGGCTCTTAGAACACAAGAAAATTTTATCTTCAGCTTCTCTACTAGTTTTGTCAGCAAACCTAGAGCTCTGCCATTTCCCCTATGGCTGTACTCCGCTACCTCTCCGTAGCCACAGGCTGAGCCTTGTGTTGAAAAAAAGATAGCCAGTGGCAATAGGCTGAGATTGCCCTTCTGAAGCACAGCTTGTTTGATCTTGGTTAATGCTTTTTTTACCTCCTTTGGTAATTGGTGTAAATATCTCCTTAATATCAGTGGTTTCGTATCTGCTGGCCTGTTTCAGTTTTCAGAGTCCCTAGAGTGTTGAGATGTGCAAAATTTTCTTCTTCAAGCTCCAGGTGGCTTTTTGTATTCAGGCAAAGGGCACCCAAAGTCACATGCATTATCCTCAGATGTCATCAGCAGCTATCCCAACACCCTGTGGTTTTACAGGGTACTGGGATGTGATCCCATGGCAAAGGAGGATTACAGCCATAGAAGAGTTAAATTTTGAACTGTGATGGTCAGGGACATTGTCTCTGAGATGGTCAGAGAACTGCGGAGAATTGCGGCAGTGACTGAGCTGCGTCCAACTGGACTTTGAAGCAATTGTAAAGCAATCAAATTGGCACGATGTTTGGGTCTGAACCAGAAACCATTGAAGCCAGTGCAAGATTACATAACGATTTAAGGAAGGGTAGGGTGAGCCTTGAAATGCAGCACTTGATTAGATACAGCGATCTAGAGACATATGACCAATGTTCAAATGTCAGAACTAGTCTGCAGAGGCAGTGGGCAAATGCAAGAGGGTGTAATGCCAGAATTGTTTCATTGGTATACAAGCAGAAAATGGAAGGTGTACTGAATCATCAGTTTCTTTTCTCCCTCCCTCTCTTTGGCTGTGCGTGCATGGGCAGTACCTACACCAGAGGAGATGTCTAATTTAACCCCGGAATCATCCCCAGAGTAAGTAATTTGCCAGTACACTACTTTTTTTCCACCACTTAACTAATGTCATTTCCTGGCCTGAATGTCATAGGGTGACATATTCCTGTTCTGGATCAGTATCTGACTGTATCCTGTTATCCTGTGAGTGGGATAGAGATGTGAAATGGTTCTTCTGCTCATGACCCTGGGTAAAATCTATACCTCAGTAATGGCACTGGGATCAGCAGGTGATGAAACAGTCTCCCAGTAACCACCTCATTTTAGAATCATAGAGTCATAGAATAGTTTGGGTTGGAAGGGACCTCTAAAGGTCATCTAGTCCAACCCCCCTGCCATGGGCAGGGACATCTTCAACTAAATCAGGTTGCTCAGAGCCC
>NW_008796218.1:491035-524083 GCF_000699145.1 Aptenodytes forsteri
ACCTCTTCCAGTTTCACCACCCTCAGCATAAAAAATTTCTTCCTTATATCTGGTCTAAATCTACCCTCTTTTAGTTTAAAAGCACCACCCCTTGTCCTATTGCTACAGGTCTTGCTAAAAAGTTTGTCCCCATCTTTCTTATAAGCCCCCTTTAAGTACTGACAGGCTGCAATAAGGTCTCCCCGGAACCTTCTCTTCTCCAGGCTGAATAACCCCAACTCTCTCAGCCTTTCTTCATAGGAGAGGTGTTCCATGCCCCTGATCATTTTTGTGACCCTCCTCTGGACCCGCTCCAACAGGTCCGTGTCTTTCCTGTGCTGAGGACTCCAGAGCTGGACGCAGTGCTCCAGGTGGGGTCTCACCAGAGCAGAGTAGAAGGGCAAAATCACCTCCCTCGACCTGCTGGCCACACTTCCTTTGATGCAGCCCAGGATCCAGTTGGCCTTCTGGGCTGCGAGCGCACATTGCTGGCTCATGTCCAGCTTTTCATCCCCCAGTACCCCCAAGTCCTTCTTGGCAGGGCTGCTCTCAATCCCTTCATCCCCCAGCCTGTATTGATACTGGGGGTTGCCCCAACCCAGGTGCAGGACCTTGCACTTGGCCTTGTTGAACTTCATGAGGTTCACATGGGCCCACTTCTCGATTTTCGCATGGCTTGCTGAATTTATTAGGTTTGTAACATGTTCCTTCTCTCTTCTTTCATTTGGTTGTCAAGCAGATCACTCTTGGGGAGCAGAGAGGATAATCAATGGCTTATACTGGCACTAACTATGCACTAAAAGGTCTTCCTTTTAGTACAGGAGAGTTTGCATCCTCAGGATAACATGCAGAAGCCTCTGCTAAGATAATTCAGAGGAATCTTTGGCTGCGATAGTAAACACAGTGTTAATTCCAGGCGGCAGCACTGGGACATGCAGAAGCTGTTTCATATTCACCAGACTTATTCCTAAAAGTCAGTGTACGTTTCAACCATTTCACTGCACAAATGTGCGTCACTGCATGGCAGGTTTGGAAGTCCCTGCCAGAGTGCTGCTCCAAACACTTCCTAATATATGCAACAGATGCCAAATTATTCCTTTTTATTTTCACAGCTTGTGTTCATGCACCCAATGCCCATAGACTTACCCTGCCAACCAAGGCAATTTGGTCTTTTGTCAAGATACTTGTGTGAAATATTCATGAGTCATAGATGGAAATTTTTGGCCCAAAGTTTTGTAATTGGTGACAATGGTATTGCCTTAACAACTTTCCCCAGACCTGGCATTTCTCTGGTATAAGATGGGCATTCTGTATCTAATGCTGCAGAATGGAGAGGGATAAAGACTTCAGGAGAGGGAGAAGTAGGGAATAGTAAAGGTTAGTAAAAGAAATCCAGGAAGAAAAATGGAATAAATTGTGTTTTCAACACTTTGGAGCATTTACTAATAGAGAGGCATGAGAGAATTTCATAAAATGAACGCATCCTTATCAAAGAAATATATGATACTCTCATCTCAAATGTTTTTAAGGCCGTTAAAGCAGAAAACCTTCAGAATTAAATTTCTCCTCTTTTCTTCATGCATGTATGTTGGTGGAAGTTTTTCTGTTAATTTATTGCCTTCTCTGCTTCCCACTCACTCTTCAAAAGCTGGTATAGAGAAGTAGTGCCTGTCATTTGAGGCAGTTTGGATGCAAGTCAAAGCCTAAGGCCCTTTTTTCTTTTTCTGTATAATTGCCAAATTAATGAGTTCAATTGGGCTGCACCCTGCAGTAAACATAATAAAAGTCATAAAAAATAATGAACTGGATTATATTTTAACAATAGATGTCTTGTTGCTCAGTGCCCACTTCCACGTCTTATTTTTTCTAGTATTTTCTTCCTTTCTGTAAGAAATAAGATATCCTTATCAAGAGCTGTATTGACCTCATGGGTTGTGCCATGTCCTTGCTCTGGTACAGCATTCTTTAATGACTGCCATTCATTTAAAAACCTGGTGATTAGATAATACACTTTGACATGTCTGGGTAATGCTGTTCTTTCTCATATGAAAAAGTCCTAGAAAATGTGTTAGGGATGACATGTAAAGAGACATAGTTCCAGCTGCTTTAAACCTGCAAAGCTCCATTTGCTTGAGTAGAAATGCTGTTATTTATGCCAAGCAGGTAAACCTCTGGCGGTTAGAGATCCATGCGCTCAGGGACAGATAGGAAAGACAGTGAGGCTCTCCAGAAGGCAATGCAGTCAGACACTCCAAAAGTAGGAAAAGGAACAACATTATAGCAGTGAGAAATGCTGTGTGAAGTAATAAAGCACCAGCCTCCATTTTCATGCTAATCTATTTGCTTTTTCATCAGCTGGACACTTGATTATATTCCCTAGAGTAATCTACGTACCCAGCCTCCCACACGTATCTCCTATCTCCCTCCCCCTTAGGAGGTTTGCCATGACAAAAGAAGATTGTTAATTTGACGTACATTTTTTACTGCTTACAGCTTGATCTTGTGAGATGCTAGAGCATCTCATTTAAAGTGCTGAGGATCCTTGATTCATACCCATTTTAACCCGTTAGTAGCACTTAACGCTGTCTAAGAGGAGGGAAACCTTTATTGTGTCATTTTACTACAAATCTGCCCCTTCTTCTTCAGTGGGCCTGTTCCCCAGGTGTATAAGCAGCTAGTTCTGCCAGTTTCGGGGAGAAAAGCCAGTGCATGTGTCCTATGTCTTGATTCTGCTCATTCCAGAAACGGGAGAGGCCACTGGCATCTATTCCATCTTATGTGACACCAGCAAAATTATTTAGTGAATTCCAGTGATTTACAATCTGGAGTGTAGCCCAGGCTATCAGTGAATCTTCCAGAGTCAGTGTTACTGGGGATAACCTTGCCAAAGAAAAGAGCTCAGCTGGACTCTGGAGACTCCAGACCAAGTTTCCAAGCTGAACAGGAGAAAACCTCCCAATGTTCTGGGGCCCTTTTAACCTGTGCTTGTTAAGACACCTATAAATGAAGGGCCAAGAAAATCATTAATGAAAATACAAAAATGAAAAGCCATATTTTAACATGGCAGACCTGCATGCACAATTTTTCCAGGCCCAGCTTCCATGTGTGACATACACGGGGCCCCTGGAGTCCATACAGCCAACCCCAGTTCAGATTATGATACATACAAGCCTAAGACAACCAGCTGTTTTAGATGGATAACCAGGTGCTAATTTAATAATGAGCATAGACCCTTTACATGCAGGGAGCTATTGCCCCAGCTCTCCAGGGGCTTGCAGAGTTGTTATGGTGTGTGCGAGACACATGAGCTAATTAGTATGTAATTTGCTTTCACACTCTAACCCTAGCTCCTTAACGACCCATTTAAATGAGAGGCCCTTTCTCTTTACTGCTCCCTATGCTAATCTCTGGCTCACTGGCTTAGTTACAGCTGCTTATGAATATTTTAGGGAGTGACAGTTTTCCAGCCCACTTTAATTGAGTGGGGGGCACTGGTTTACCAAATTGCAAGTGAATCTTTCTGTACTCTTCTTTTTAGTTGCCTGCAGTAAGTAGAAGCAAATGATTATTTGCACAGCTGAGCTGTCTTCCAGTTGTGGTCTTTCTACTATGTGCGTTAAATGGGCAGTGAGATGACAGTTGTGTGATTCATGGAGCACTCTGGAATGGGGAATGAGTGCAAATTGCTGGACGCTGCTGAGGTCAAGCTTTGTTCTTCATCCCGAAGGTCTAGACTTCAAATTAGTTTCCTAGTTTGCTCCTCTCTCTCCTAGTCTCTGCCCTTCCTCATTCTGCTTCAGTCTGAGTCTTTGCCGTGGGAAGTGAATCTACTAATAACTCTCTCCAGCTGTTTATTGCTTTGCTGGAAAGCTGATGTATAGTAATCCTTTTTGCAGATGGCTTTCCTGGTCTGGAGAGGTTGTCTTCTTCCATTGAGTGGTGAATGTCTGCCAAAACAAGTGAAAGCCTGTTGCTTGCCATACTGCAAACTGGACTTGTCATGGCATTATAAAGTATCCTGTGGAAGAAAAAAAACTGCAGTCTTTTGGTGGCAGGTCTTTTCATTTCTGACATTTTCATGCTAAATTCTTCCCTACTAGAATATGGCTGATTTCAGTGGAATTTTCCCTGGGTTTAGGTTGGTCCAGCAATTCTTTGGCTGTATCTCATGGCTGACAACATCTTCTCTCCCCTCAAAACCACACCTGTCAGAGTGCTACCTTCAAGTTCTGTGTAGTGTCCCCCAATAACATTCATGTCCCTGCATTTTTCCTTTAGCCTGTTTAACTTAAAATGGAATGTCAATGAAGTGCATTGAGATGGTGAAACAATAAGCAAAATCAAACATTTGTTGATAAAATCAGTGTGAAAAAACAGAGCAATTTCATTTTATGATGAAACCACCATCTGATGCTGAAAGAAACTGCGAAGTTGGACTGCTGTCAGTGGAAAGCCTGAACTGAGTTTTGCATGGTGTTGATATCTTCTCTCTTAGTACTGAAAATTCATTCCTTTGTAGGATGGCCAGAGTTCACTCATTATATAGACACCCTGAATGGGACTAATGAATGGAACAGTCTCTGTCCTGGCCCTCTGCATAGGAGTGGATTTCACTCATTGACAGATTGAAGGTCCAGCAAAAAGTTCAGCTTGCTTTAAAAAGCAAGATCCTGTGATTGTACTGTCAGCCCAACAGGACACTTTCAGAAAAGGAACTTTCCAAGTCCTAGAACACCAAAGGATTTGAAATTGGGTGGGAAGGAACTCAAATCCCTGTGTTACCAGCTTCCGCATATTGTCACAAGAAATGGAGAGATCCCTGGAGACAAACCGGAAATATGTCCCCTGGCTTATATGCACTTTATATATGCAGTATTAATTGGTATATTAGCTCAGTCAAAAGAGTTACCATTGCTCCTGATTTTTCATTGCTGGTCACACATGCTGCCAGACTAACACTGTGTGGTCCGTCATTGTAAGTTTTCACTAAATGTAATGTTGTTCTGGATGTTCTCTGACACTGTTTTCCACTTACTGTTAGTAATAGTATCACATCTGGAGTGTTATCAAAACTTTCTTGTGTGTTTTTCAGTATTTTTTCTAGCTGGGGGTATGTAAGAAGTAGTGCTCAATATTCTAAACCATCTCTTTCTTTTCATCACGTCAGGCTTGCCAAAAAATCCTGGTTCGGTAACTTCATCAACCTGGAGAAAGAAGAACAGATTTTTGTGGTCATTAAGGATAAACCACTAAGCTCCATTAAGGCTGATATTGTCCACGCTTTCCTCTCGGTAAGTCACCCCAGCTGCCTCTTGGAGGCATTGCTCACTGGTCAGTTCCAGGACTCCTTGTGCCATATGTTACTGGGACGGGTCTCTGCTCCTTCAGATGCATCCTCTGTGGATTTAATTTACATGGCCTGTTGATTCAGGCCTCCACTGGACTCTGAATTTCTAACTGTAGATAATGCTCTCTAAAGTGAGAAAAGATTTCAGCCTTCTTGGCAGGATCTCCAGGTTACCAGTGCTTGGAATATCACTGCAGTTAGAGCACACTGCTGGTGCGGTATCAAGACAGTGATTTGCTCTTTGTCAAACTAACCTTACAGTCACTGGGCATCAGATTGGGTCTCCGTCTGCTGGGTATGCCCTCCACCACTTTAGTCAGACAAAAATCCTGTCTCACATCTGCATTTGTTACTTTAAATCTCCTCTTCAATGCTGTATGGCAGAAAGAAGGGTAATTTCCTCTGGTGACCAGAGTATCAGTTGTTGCAGATGCAGTTTATTTACAATCTAGGAAAGCAGAGGGAAATTGTCATTTTTTCCTATACAAAGTCCTTATTCTCACTATCTAGAAGTACCAATGAAGAAAAAGTCAGCACAGTAAAGTTAATTTAAGAGATTTTTCAATTCAAGGTAGTTGACAAGGTAATTAGACTTTTTTTCAATAGATTTAAGAGGAGACTTAATTTCGTATATCGTTTGTTGAATTGATACTGTTTTCCACAAAATACTGCACTCCTTTTTAGTCTCTGTGATGCTGCAATGAATTTCTTCCAAAAAAACAGCCATAATCCTTTTAACTGTACAGGCATACAAGGAGCAAGTGCAGTATAGTAGCATACATCAGACACTGGTATCCATCTCAGATTGGTTTGAAGCAGCCATGTTACTGTATCAGTTTCATGCATTTAGCGGTGCTTGTGGGTTTATATTGTGGCGTAGTGTGCACTACTGTCTATATTGGTGATCCTGTGCATACCCCACATGTGTGGGTTGAGGTGTGATGTAGTGATTTGTGTGCAAACCCTATGAATCATCTCTTACAGTCAACTTAAATGCATTGTCACAGCCTGCTAAGTAAGTCCTTAAGGTCAGCTTCTCAAAGAACTCATCTTCATTTTTCCTCCTAAATTAGAGGCCAGATTTCCAAGTGATTTGTTTTTTTTTTTTTAAATCTGGTCCTTTATGAAGCAATAAATAGAATGTGAGTATGTTAAATTTTGTCAGGAACTGTGCATAGTAACTGCTTGAAAATAAGGCATTATGAAATTCTACCATGGGTCTGAAGATACAGATATTGGATAATACCAGAAAGCTTCTCAAAGTTCTTTAACATATTGATCGGAGTTGTGGTTTGGGTAAGTTATTTGCAGGCATGCTTTCCTTGTGGATATCCCAGGCACTTCTCTAAGTGTCTGCTCCGTGTCCTGATGTCTATTTGATATCGTAGAATCACCAAACAGTTGAGGTTGGAAAGGACTTCAGGAGGTCTCCTGCTCAAAACAGGATCAACTATGAGATCAGACCAGGTTACTCAGGTGGTTTTTTTATATCCAGTCTTATATCCCACTGACTTCTCTGCCCCCTCCCTTAATATCAGTTTTCAGTCAGAAAAAGGCATTTCTCAAAACTGGTAGATGAGTAGGAAAGAAAGACTGAGTGTATGAAGTTGTGCAACATGTGTAAATTTATAAGCATGCTGGGTATTCCACCAATATTCAACCTTTAAATTCAGGTCAGTCCTGTAAGGAGCAGTTCATTCTTCTGCGGTGCCAAGCAACCTACACTCTTACTGGTTTCACAGGAACACTCTGTGCATTACAAATTCAAGACCAGAAGCAAATCTTATCTACTCTGGAAATGTGTATCGTTCTAAATCGAATTTTGCAATTTTGTTCCCTTTGTGCTCTGGTTCTCTATCTTCTTCTACCAATCTGTTTCAGATTCCAAGCCTCAGTCACAGTGTCATCTCACAGACAAGTTTCCGTGCAGAATATAAGTCCACAGGTGGTCCTGCTGTCTTCCAGAAGCCAGTGAAGTTCCAGGTGGACATAACATACACAGAAGGGGGAGAGGCGCAGAAGGAGAATGGAATCTATTCTGTCACTTTCACACTCCTATCAGGTAACCATGGCAAAGCTGTAAAATGGGTGCAAGCTGGCTTTGTCCTTGCTGATACAGAGGCCTGCAAAGAGAGCTCTGCCGGGGGGGAAAATATAACTGTCTTGACCCCAGGGGAAAATTCAGACGGGGACAAGGAGGACATCGGGATCAAAAATGGTGGTGGTGGTGATGGAAATGCTGGGAGGGAAAGAGATTACCAAAGAGGTAAAGTTGCCACCACCATGATTAGTGCTAAAATGGCTGCTCTGTGCATCGATTTGAAGTATCTCCCTGTACTGTCTCCTTGTTTCACTCAAAGGTCTCAGTGTCTCAGCTGTGCACTGTGAGGCCACTGGTTTCTTCCTTCTGACAGAAACATGCAATCACCCTTTTCTTCCGGGTGGCCACATCCCCCCCACAGGGGTTAAAACAAGCAAACAAAAAAACCCCCACCTTTTCTGTCTTTACAAAAGGAGCCCAGAAGCTTCCTCCTGTTAAGTCCAGCACATCACAGTCCCTATTAACGTGGGGACTGCATAATAGTTCCTCAAATCTGTGGCTTCGGCTGAAGGACAGATACACTGTCAGTACACTCTTGGGGACAAGACTGAAGGGAAGATGTTTGTGATCCTTCCCCTCCAGCCTGGGTTGTATGAGGATTCGGCTCCTGCTCCTCTCACAACCATTTGTGCCTCTTCTCTCCTCACAGGTCCAAGCCGTCGTTTTAAGAGGGTAGTAGAAACCATTCAGGCACAGTTGTTAAGCACACATGACCAGCCTTCAGTGCAGCAGTTATCAGGTAAGTAGTTTCTACTGTTGAGCACCTTGCTTCAGCAGGGACAGGAAGGTGAAGTGCCTCTCAGTACCAGGAGGCTGAGGGAAGACATCCCTCTGAGTACAGCAAGAAAAGAGCTCCATTCAGACAGAGCAGTAACTCCCCGCACCCACCCTATTCCTCCCTCTCTCATTCCCACCCCAGTGCTCCCAGCGCATTCCCCAGTTGAACAGCTTCTGCCCTCTTCCCGCCCAAAGAGCCATTTGCCCACTTCTCCATCAAAAGCTGCATCATCAGTAGATCTTCCAGATTTTCTCCTGCTCCAAAATCTCCCGGAATAGGGACATGCTCTAGAAGATAACTGATTTTGAAACCCTTCAGGCATGCTTTAGAAACGTCCGACTTCAGAGGGTCCCAGAACAAAGTTGAGAGCTACTTCTAACTTAGCCATTAACAGCAGCATTTTCAGATGGTCAGAAGGTGGCTAATAGTTTCCAGTAGTGTGGTCAAATTCTTGGCCCACTACTGTGGTAGCACGAATCATATACTAAGGTTCTGCAGAAGCTATATTTTATCTATTTTTAAAGTAAATTTCAATTCCTCATGGTGGTAAAGAAAGCCTTACATGTGTGACCCTGTGCAATGACATCAATCTGAATCTGCAGGCAGCCTGAATTGATAATACAGAAACTGGCCTCATCCCACCATTATGTAGCAAATGTTCACTCTGAATACTAGTGGTGACACACACACAAAAAAAATATCAGTCTTAACTCTTCTATCCTTTAAAAGGACAGAACAAAGGAAGAAGGTGAAAACTGAAAACTTAAGGAAGCTTAGCTATTGGGAGTGTTTCAAGGAGGGAGAAGCAGAAAGAATGTACAGATACAGGGAAGAAATAGGAGCAAGGCAGAGAGCAGAGGCTGCAGGAAGAAGACAAAGAGGCAGGAGGAGTGGGAAGAACTTTCCCATTGTATGATGATGAAAAGGTAGTAACTAAACATTATACATAAGAGCCAAATTCTATGCTTGACCTTTGTGTGAACCAGCCAAGACAAAAGTGGAAGAATGAAGTTGTCATTGCATCCTGCAGTTAAATCCCAGATGTCCTTGGCTCATTGCACATACAGGTTACATCCTTCTGGTCTAACAGTGTGGCTTCAACAGCTGAAGATAAAATAACTCCATCTAGAAGGGTGTGTACATGACAGAGAAGTATGCTCAGTTGCGGAAATACTATTTTCGACTTTGCTTTTGCCCTCTAGCACTGCCTGACCCTCTGCACGCTGGATTGCAAGGGTGCCTAGCATATGGGTTATTCTGTTAGGAAACAGGAAAGGTGAGGATACTAGAACTAGAACTAGGGCTGATTCAGGTTTTTGCTGTCTGGACTTCTGAAATTAATTCGAACTCAAGGAAGCAGCCAGAATTTTCTGCCAGCCCTTCCTCTTGGGAAATGCTGGGGCCAAGTGGGAGTGAGGGGAATTAGATAGAAAACCATCCTTTGAGTCTAGTTCATATTAGCCCTGCTGCATGAACAATGTTCAAGCATTCCTTGTTTCTTAGGGAAAGAAGTGTACCCTTTCTTTCTGGTGAGGAAAAAACTGTTAAAAAAGTAAATATCACGGTGATCTCTCTTAACTTCTTCACCCTATTATGTGCTAGCTACTGAGGCTCTCCAGAAAGACTTGGACCCTGTTGCACACTTGCATGTGAAGCAGGATATCTCCCTAAGAAAGTCGTATTATAGCAGGAATAATTCATCTGACTAAGGCTGAGGGAGATGTTTAGGGGCAAACTGTGCTGTGAGAAATGTATCTGACTTACAGTTTTGCTCTGGTTCTGGAATGGAGAAATCATATTATAGACACAGAATCTCTTTCTTCTGCCTAAAGCTACATGAGAGCATGTCGTTCTAGCAGGGAAAACCCAGCCTGATCTTTAATGCCAGAGTGGAACGGATAACTCCATATGGAGCAAAACCAAAATTAATGGTCTCTTGAAACTTAAAAATGAGAATTCCTTCGGCCAGGGAGTTATCCAGGCAAGACAGCTCACGAGAGACAGGATGCCGAACTATCCTGTATCATATAACCTGACCTGATCAGGAATATGCAAGTCTCTTGAAAAAGAGCGAAGTAATTCAACCTGAAAAATTTAGGTTGGAGCAGAGTACAAAGAAAAGAGAAAAGGAAGGGGGAAAAAAAAAGATTGTTACCGAGAAGAGACAACCTGTGCATCAAAGTAGGGAGGCCCTGTGGTTCACATCCCCAGCCAGTGAGAGAGTAAGGGGAAATAAAGGGATAAAGGGACAGCAAGAGTTCACATTCAGCATGTTGCTTAGCTGGGTGGCTGTGGTGGGGAATATGTGTGCAAGTGCTTCCTAGAAATAGCCATGAAATTACTCAGCATTTCTTACTATAGAAACAAGGCAAATTCTTCTCTGTTTCTCTTCTTCTCCCGTATTCCCAGCCCTGAACACCTCACAGGAATTGTGGTGGTTGGACTCCTATTCAGGTTCATGGTTTGAGGATACTCTGTAGGCAGTCCACTGCTGCAACAGAACGAGCTCACAGTTCACTTTGACTCTCCTCCTCCATGGCTCTGAGGATACTGCTGGCTCTGACCAGCAATACTGGCCCAGCACTGGAGATTTTCCTAGCTCATTGTGTGCAGACATATCTTCTGTGTGGTTGTCTCCCCTGCCTTTTAGTTCAGATGCCATTACAGGTGGGATGATGAAAACCATCTGTGAAAGGTGCATGCATGTAAAGTGAGACCTGCAGAAGGGGAAGATTCAATGAACACAGTATAAAGCAGAACAGCAAGACCTAATAAGCATATGGCACTGATAGTCATTCTCTCTCCTGCCCCTCTTTGATCTGTTATGCAGCATGCCAGCCCACTAAGCCGGCTTGCCTGGGTTTCAGAACGCACTTTCCTCTTTCTCATTTCTTCCAACTCACAACAGTGTTTGTAAATGTTGTGTTGCCCATGCATCTGTGTGTGTGTGTGTGTGTGTATGTGAGCCTGATATGTACCTGATTTAGGCAGATGTGTTTCTGCATCACACTTGAGCACCTTATAATCTCCCTTCCCCTGGATATCCATCCATTCACTTCCATTTTTCCTTCCTAAGACTGGCTGTGCTTATTTCTTCTAACATACTCTGAAGCTTCCCTCCCTTACCTGAGTAAGTGTGTAAATAAATGGAATCTATCCCAAAAGCTAATGTAATACTTCTAAAATCCACTGTCCAGTTGGCCAAATTTAGTGCAACATATCAGCCTTCTACCTTAATGTTTCAGGACATTAAATCCTCTGTGGTATAACTGCTGAGACAATACCAGGTATACAGTCTCATGACTGGCATAGAAACAAGTAGCTAGGGATTGATTGTTCCTTTTTTCTTCCCAATGAAAGAACTAGAGGCCATCATATGAAACTAGTGGAAGCCATGTACCAAAAGAATATTGGAAGGTGTGTCTTCACGTAATGTAAGACCTGTGGAACTCCTCGAAGAAGCAGGTTCTGAATGCGAGGAGCTTGCAGATGCTTATCTTCCCCTGAGTACTCCTTACTTACAGGGAGGCTGGACAACTCCCTGGAAGAGAAATCTTCATGAGGATTGCTAAACAGAGAAACCACAGCAGGCTCAGGAAATCTCTGACCTGAAAGTGGTGAGAGAGTGAGGTAGTGTTAGGAGGAAGTGTTCTGTATGCTTGGCCTGCTGTTACACTCCTGCATATCTATGTGTGGCTGCTGATGGAGACAGAACACTGGATGGTTTGGGTCTTTGATCTTAACCAGAATAGCTGTCCATGCGTTCTTGTTACTGGTATCACAAAATCCATTAAACCCAGCAAGGTCATGAAAGGACAGTCCCTTTTGGGTCAAGAGTGAGTATCACTGTCTATGAGAGCAGCTGGCCTTGTCTCTCGTCCATGGCTCCATCCAGGAGCCTTATACTCAGAATCTCTACTTAGGTAATCCCTGGGCAGGACTGCTCTTTGGTGGGATAAAAGGATCTCTCTCCATGGAAGAAAATATCTCAGATTTGTGCCTTTGTTTCAGCCCAATACTCTTTCCATTAAATCATAATCTGTTTTCCTCCAATGCCTTTGCACAAAGACTAATAGAAACAGCTGGTGAATAGGGACATGCAAAAGCCATCTGTGATCATTCACAGAGTATCAATTTTTATTTCCCTAATATTTTCTTGCCTCTTTGGGCTTTGGTTTTAAGTGTGAGGTGCTGCATATTCTTATTTTTTCCCATTTTCCCATGTTCTGAGCAATCAGCAATACTGAAATAGCCTTTATAACTTCTTTGTAATAGGTTTTCTGTTTCTTCATTATATTTATTGGCTTTATGACAGATGTTAACCATTGGCATCTCAAAGTTCAGAGCATCTCAGTGTTACTGCTGGAAATGCCTTTCATCAGCATAAAAAAGTGTTTAGAGACCATACGCAGCTTCAAAATAGGGCAGTGCAAATTCTTGCTCATTGTGTGTATCTTCTGTATATGCACCCAAGCTCTCTTATTGTGCTGGTGTACATCTCAAAAGGCAAAACGTGTTCATGTGATTCAAAAAACTTTGCTAGAGTATTGATCTGTGCATGCTGCATGTTCATCTTTATGGCTCACAAGAGCTGTAGGTTGACTAATTTGCTATAAAAAATTAGTAAGAAACTTACAGTTTCCAAATGTGCGAAGGATTTTATCATCAAGACAGAAAAGGGAGTAAGGAGCAAATGAAGTGCTTTGCAAGGTAAACTTCCAGCTGCAGACTCAAAACAGGGCTATGCAAATGCCAGTTTGGAATTGGACCACAAGACAGTTTTATCCGGGGCTCATCCAGGTCCCAGGTTTATCTTGTTTCCTGCATTCTTGTGAAATCATTTATGTCTTACCACTCTTATAGTGTCTGGAGCAATCACTTCATCTTGCTATCATGGTTCCCACCTACAAAAGGTGCCGTGTAATGCGTGGTTGGATTGGCAGAGCACTGTTTTTTTGCTAAACAGCTTTAGTATTATTACTGAACAGAATTCACTGAGTAGTCCTGAAATAAAGCATGTAGAAAAAACTCCAAGCTCTCCAGAGTTTTCATAGGAGAACAGTGAATTTCAAATAAGCACCCAAACACTGGGGAATTCCATTCTAAATGATAACTGCCTTGAACCAGAGGACCTGGTGGCTCCCTTGACATCATCTCCCTTAATGGAAATGTTTACTGGGGACTATGAGCATCTGGCAAGAGATGCTCAGTGCTTGCTGGGATCTAGCCCTGGATTTGGAGATCTCAGAGGAGCAGCTGTTTGGGTGAGATTTCCTGGGCTGGCACAAGTCTCAGTCTCAGAGATATCAGAAGCATCACAAACCAGGCAGCTTGATTATGAAATTTATGTAGGACAGAAATTAAAGAAAAAAGAAAATCAGGAAAGAAAATTCAGCAGAACACTAGCATTTTTTAATGGATTCAGAGCTTGTTTGGCCTTTTGAAGGAAGGTCTTATTTTAACCAAAGCATTTGCCATCTGTTAATGAACTGAACTGGGTGTCATTTATGAAAAAGTCTTGGTCAAATCCAAAGCGTGAGTGATTGCCAGCAATCTCTATGAGATAAGGAATTGCCTTATCATCAGAAGGATTGAGATCTGACACTGCCACTATGCTTTAATTAAAAAATTAAACAGCACACATTAAAAACGCAGTTACATGACCCATCAACGCTTCTCAGACAGCTAAAGGCCTTTGGACCCTGGTTTTATTCACCTCACATAACACCTGGATCCCACAGTCACTGGGTTATGGATTATTATCCATGAGCAGAAGCTGACTGCCAAGAATCTAAGGCTTTCTAATGAGAATGAAAATTCTACTTTAAAATAATGAAATATTTTATCGTGTAGAGTATTTACTAAAGCAGATGTTACAATATGATGGAAATGAAAGAAGTATTAAAGTAATTATTATAACAGAAAAGCTGAAGCATATTAACTCTGTTAGTCTTTCAAGCGATGCGGTATGAGCTACTGTTTCTGGTGTGCTCATGTTTGCTATGCCTTAGGAATGGGGGAAAAACAACCTGATCATGTCTTGGAAAGACATTAAAAATAAAAATAAATACCGGTGCAATTCCTGGGACTGGCCATGGCAATATAGAGAATGCAAATTATAGTTGTGCATAAAAGTTTTAAGAAAGACAAATTAGAGGTTTTATTAGTGTTCCTTTGATATTTTTCCATGGTCTTATGTTTCAAAAAAGGGTTTGTGTTTTTCCCTATCCATCAAAACCAATTCTATAATCTGCAAATTTAGTTTTTTAGGAACAAAATGGGGTACAGAGCCCAAGATGCTATGCTGTCAAAAAGCCTATGTTGCAATCCTTTTTTCCTGTTGTAGATCTATCAGTTTGTATTCTAATCACACGATTAATGTATGTAGACCTGTTACACAATTAGCTTTAAATGAAATACTAAAAAGAGCTATGCTGACTGCAAGTGACTTAGAAAAAAGACAGTATTCTCAAGTATTAACTTAAGGAGATATGATTATTTTTAATTTGTTAAAAATAAGAAGGAAACAGAAATACCAGTTTCAGGAGAAGTGAACCAGCCACAATGTTTACCTACTCTGACATTATCCAAATACTACCTTTTTTGTTTCCAGACTGCTAGTTACTATGTGGCCAGTCAGTCTGGATACACTTGAGGGGAAAATTCCAGGTATTGGAGGTGGGAGTCAGAAACAATCTTTCGGTCATATTTGAGACTTTCCTTGCTCTTATGTGTCAAAGTGTAAGTTCTGCTAATGATTGGGTGAATGCTCTGCACTCTGCTGCTATAGATCTGCATTACAACAAGGTGTAGTTGACTCAGAGGGGGGCTGGACAGGAACCACTAAAAGGCGTGAGACAACTAACTTCTCCAAGTTATTAAAGAAAAAAAATGGTACAAACTCATGACTGACTTCTGGTCATTGGCTCAATCAGCAGCTGTAGGCACTCCTTAAACCTCTTGGGCATCTTCAGGAAGAAATGTATTTTGGGAGCTTAATATGCCTTCACTCAGTCAGACTAGCCAAAGAATTTCAAAGGCAGGTAAACTCCTGGCCTCTCTGACACCTCGGATACCTTGTTCCAGTTCTCTTGTTCATGTCCTTCCTTTTTCCCCTTTCTCTTTCTCTCAATCTTGTGCCTTTCTGAGAGACCTTCCATGGATATCCTCTCCAATTGACCTCTGCCAGCCCACCTCTAACCTTGGGGATGGAGAGCATATAACTGCTGCTTAGATGCTTTGACCAGTGTCACTGGACCAAGCACCTGCCCTCTCTACTCCATGCTTTCCCAGATGATCTATGCAGCACACGCCTGGCTGCATCAGAAAACATACATATCCCTGCTCTTCTAGCATGGGTTCAGCTTACCCAAGCATATCCAGCACCCCTTCCCCCTTTTTTGAAATTACTTTTCTCAGTATTTAAGGGGAGGAATGCCAAGAAATTATCCTTCCGTCTCTCCTGCAGACTTTTCAGCAGATAGGGAGTAGTTAGAGCTTCCTAGCAGTTAGGGATTTTCAACATATGTGTGCACGTTTCCAAGAAGTCTCTCTCTTGAATACCCAAATGTTCATTGAGAGGCCAGGCAAGAGGAGATCTGAGACTGAACTGAGTGCTTTAACTGTTAGCCACTTGCTCAGCAGAGTGCTCCACATTGCCCAGCACTCATGGACACAATGATTTAGATCCCAAATGCAAGGGAATCCTGGCTGACAACAGCAGATCTGGCTTGCCAGCAGGTTCCACATGGAAGTGTCCAGCTGGGCTGGTCCTTTCTGCTTTAAAGCTGACATGTAGAGCTCCTTCTGCTTATCGCACCTGAGTAAGAAGCTCTCAGAGGCTGTGGCAATGGGAGCTATACACAAAGTGGACAGTAATGTCTTAGGACCAGATTCTGCCACCCCTTCCAGAAGTAATTCTGTTGCCTTCGAATAGTGACGTTGAAAGCAAGAGGAGCAAGAGACTACAAGAGACTGCACGTGAATGAGAGAGGCAGTTATGTTGAGAACTTGGACATTATCTTTTGGGGTCTAAAAGATGGTTTTGAGCTGTGTAAGTAGCCTTCTCATTCCATGTCCAATAGCACAGTGCTGCATTTCCTCTCTCCATGTTTTTGATGTACATAGATCAGCTGGCTGGGCATTTCCTGTCTGTTGCAGGCTAACTTGCAAAGCTGGCCAGGTGAAACAATGTATTCAAGGCTCTTATTTGCTAATGTGGTGGCAGAATATTTCCCACATCTCATAAATATGATAAAGAGGTGAGTGGAAGCAGCAGGACTGAAGCAGTGTCCACTCTCAGTCACAGGGCCAGGTTTGCACTGGCATACAGTGGGTGGCAGAATTTGGCCTGGGTTGTGTCAAGACCAAGATGTGTATATGTTTCCTGCTTCAGGTAATAATGTGCTAAGTTACTACTTTATGCACAGAGGTATGGAAACCTTTTTTTATGTTTTTCCCTCCCTCCCTCCTCTTTCCGTTCTATGATCCAGACACCACTAACTGTATGGAGTTGATGACTGGCAGACTTTCCAAATGTGGTAAGAACTTCCTTCCCTTCTGCCTTTTCTCCTCCCCCAGCCCCTGCTGAGCAACATAATAATGCGCCGTCCTGTCCCTTCCACCTGTTCCCCTTCCCTATCCCTGCTCTCCCACGCTCTTTTCAAGACTACCCACCCTGTAACAGCCCACTATGTCTTTCACTTACCTGGTGGACACAAGCATATACCCCTTATTCTGTTCCTCCCTATCCATGCACAGATGCACAGGCTCCACCACAGCTTTGCCCTTCATAGCACAAGTGTGTGGTGTTGCACTTGAGATTCCCTCCCTCACTGTAACCCAGGCCAGTGATTTTCTTTTTCTTTCCTGTTTTTTTTTTCCTCTTTTGTTTACTTGCTGCCTTTGATTCATGATTCTTCAGTCCCTTTTCTGCACTGAAGCTGAATGCTGCCCTGATAGCTGCTGTCTCCCTTGGTTTCCTGCTATTTATTGAGACAGGATTGCTATGTTATTTAATTCCCTTTTGCATCCACTCCCTTCTTCCCCAGATAGTAAGACCCTTTTAAATCTTCCATAAGACACACTGCATATTATCTGTCAGACGCTTAGCTAGTGTAAATTGTCATAGTTCCAGTCTGGTCTTGGGCAGGACGTTGTGCCTCTAGCTGGAGGAGTAGTGAACCTACTGGAGATTCAGAATTTTGCTAGGAATGAAAAAAAAAAAGTGTTTCCTGCAAAACTTGCAGTTCAACTTGCTTGGGGTTCCATGAATTTTGGTTAACTTGTCCCTTGCCTTCCCTCCCCTCTATGCACACAGGGACTGTATTCTTTCTTTCATTACCTGTGCCCTTACTGACTCCTCCAAATACAATAGTGGAAATACCCAAATACTACATGAGAGGTTTTTGTCTTATTACTTGTATCTTGTACAGAAAGGTTCTGTACAAGAGAATTCTCTTCTCTTTAGATTTCCATTCTGGTATCTAGGCTGAATTCAGATATCTCTGTGAAAGGGAACACAAGCTGTTGAGGAAGTGATCACTGAGCTAGTACCACTCTCCAGCTGGACCTGTGACTCCTGCGTCATCTCTTTGTAAACTGAGGAAAGTGGTTCTGGAGTTGTTGTGCAGTGTGTAACAAAGGAAAGTTGTCACGATAGAGATAATATTAGGTTTATGCATGTGTGACTGAGGCAGAATTTGGCCCGTTTCCTGTATTTCAGATGATCTCTTTCCCTTAAGTTGCAGCTTTGCTGGTGGGAGTTTTTCCTTTGCACTGAAAGGAGCTTATTTGATTTCTTATTTGAGTTTTCTGGGTTATACCATTTCTGATTTCCTCATGAAGACTCATGTAAGTTGTAGGCAGACCTCCACCTTCTTGAAGGCATCAGACAGCAAATCCCTCTTCTCCCTCAAGCCTTTGTTTCTTGCCTGGATCTGGCATTCACATCATATGAAAATATTGAAATGCTGATTCTACCGATTGCTTGCAAGTTAATTGAGCTATACAGATAACCAGCCAGTACTCTGCATTCTCTAGATAGAGAGCATTACTGCTCACTTCCAGTTCAGGCAGGCCCTCCTGCTGTCACAGTGTCAGCATCAATCCAACAAGGGACAAAGAGGACAAGGTGAAGGCCAGCAGGGAGACTATTTTGTGGCAGCTACAGCACAGACAGAACACATATATATCCAGAGAAGAGAAAGGATGGGTTATAGGGGTTTAACGGAGCTGCTTCCTTTAAATCATATTCGTGTTGGTGTGCTCACACACAACATAAGCAGTGGTGACTGCACCATGCTGAATTCCACCCTCCTTATATGAGTGAAGAGCTATTTCGTGTGCAGGAGAGCTCACCCACAATTTAGACAGGGGAGCGAAAGGGAATGATGCCAGCATTTAGCCTATTATTGGCAAACTGTCCTCTATGACTTGAGGACAGAGAACCCCCTGTGAAGTTGACACAATGTTCATCTAGTAACAACAAATAGTGTAAGAAAAACTATACTATGTGGGTTTTTGACTTCATCATTGTTCCATATTCTGAAAGTGAGCACAGGGGGTCCTTTATCAGATGCTTTATGCCTGGCTCAGCCATGTGAAAGCTCTGGTGGAAATGAGGAATATCTTTTCACCCACTATAAACCATTGAATGTTGTAATTAACAGCAAGGCAAATTTATTTAGTCCTTTAAATGTTATCTCATCTTCTGCTAGCAGTGGTCATCAATCTGAGAAGTGATTTTGCATATAGCCATTGGCATTGACAAACAAGTTAATGTTGAACAGCAAGGGTATGTCATAGGAGCTGCCAATATCCAAATGACGTAACAGCTGCTGTATCAACCCTACCTGTGCGCACTAGAATACTGCTGCCAACTCTTAGTATTTCACAACAGAAGAAAATAATTTGGCTCCTAATAAAGCTGAAATGCAGGTTGGGGTGGAATATTTTATTTTATGTTTCCACCCACTTGAGTAGGGGAATGGGCATTTCTGTTGTCAGAAAGACTAAACTGGTTTCCATGAAGTCTTTCATATATGTTCATAAGATTAAATTTACCTTGTAAAAATTAAAACCTCTACATTTAAAATGCAGCTGTAACCTGAAAACTGCCTATAGAAGTCATACCTTCTAACTTAGCTAATCTATCCCTTGCGTGTATTCAGAGCCAAATCAGTTTTGTGACAAATAAGTTTTACCACTTTATGTGCTGTCATTAAGCCTTATAAAATCAACACAGCTGTAAAAGAACGGGCTGGGTTCTGTTTCTTTTGAGGCAGGATTGAGAGAACTGTTTACTACCATCTAATCTGGAATTTATGTCTATCTCACTGAAGAATAGGTTGTATAATTGACAATGAGGTTCTAATAGGTTCTGCGGAGCCTTTACATTAAAAAAAAATCAAGATAATACACAAACTGGAAAGCCCTCCAGCTTCAACCACAAAGCTGGGAATTAGAAAGCAAGTATCATTGTAGATTAAGCACATTGGATCTGGGGCCATTGATATACACCACACAGAAGCCCACAGTGCCATTTCAGTAGTCCTTGTTCAGAAAAGAGTCTGTCTTTACAAACTTTAATGATTTTAAGTCATTTAAATAGTGAGCTGAGAATTTCTTTGGGTGGTTGACTCAGTAGTAAAGATGGTGTGTAGCCTTTGATAGCTCTCCTTCCCAGCCATCCCCGTTTTTTTGGAGTTAGTAAGTATGTTTTGCCAGGGTGCTGGCTGCTGGCAGAAAGCTCTGAAAAGCCTGCCTTATTCTTGACTTTACCTTCTGAGAAACACCAGGAAGCCTGTAAATTTTCCAGTCTCCACACTGTAGCTCTCTGTGGCTGAATTTTATTTCCAAGTAAGGCAATCTTTGCTTGTTGCTTTCCATTCCTCATGACTCTCGGGAAAGTCTTCAGTTACATCAGTGGCACTTCCATGGAACTGGGTGATGATAAGAGGAGGAAAAGGTTAGTACCTACAGCTAGCGCAGCTCCAGTCAAATCATGCTATTGTGTTAGGCACTGCATGTACATACGTTCCTGCAAAGTCCTAGACCATAACCCTGTGACAGCAGGCTGGCCAGAAGACCTCGTGTTTATTCTTAAACATCCTGTGTTGCTGCTTGCAATTCAAAATCTTGATTCCTGGGATCAGAGTTAAACAAAAAGCTTTATGGATCCTTGCATGTACCAGTGGCTATCACCAAAGTGACTTGATTGAAGCAGAAGCACAGCAAATCCACTTGCCTTTCATATCCTTCCAATGTATCTCACTCAAATCTCTTGCTTCCAGTGGTTAGGACTTGACATAGCTTCCTGCTCAGAGCCATCTGACCTTGTCCCCCATGGCCAGTCATCCTCTGTGCACACAGAGCAATTGCACTGCAGTAAAGGCTTCTCTTCATAGCTCTTTGCAATCACAGTTTGATTCATACAGATGCAAGCCCGTGTCAATAGCATCCCAAGCTACTTGAGAAATTAGGAGACATTTTGTAGTTTAAAACTGATTACATCATATTTGGGTTGCAATTGCAGCATGTAGCTTTGTGAGTGCTAATTCAGAGACTTGTTAGTGTTACTAGCAGCAGCAAATATCTGGATTTGGTGCTCTTGGAAGTGATCCTGATCCATATTGGCATTAATTAGAGTAATCCTACTTCTCACAGAGTAGCTATTTGATGGAAGAGCAGGTTGGTGATTTGCGTTCATAAAGTCATAACTGATGGCAGAAACACTGATGCTGAAACCTGCAGAAAAAAAATGTATGCTGCCCTCCCAGCTGAAAGGCTCTTCTCATCACTGTTACACTGTAAGGTAGTCAGAACAGTATTTTTTTTTATTAGCATTTCTGAAAAATGTGCTGGCGACTGGTCTTTCTGAGCATTGCTGATTCTTCTGTCTAAATTGTGACCCAAATGAGAGATAAAAGGAAGACCCACCTGAAGGATCACATATTCATTCATAATGGGTGGATCACGATAAGTAAGCTAAGTCAGATTTTCTGAAGAGTTCAAGCCAGATTTCACAGTTATCCTTGCCCGTTATACTAGTATCTTCTGCTGTCCAAATGGATGGCTGACTCCCCCCACATTGTAGTCATATCTCTTCGTTCTAGTGTTGTGTTGGGGAGACATTTCTTTTCCAATTCATGACTCATGTTTTTGCACTGTAAAAGAAGGTAGCAACAAAAATGGCAACTTGGCACTGAAGATGAATCCAGATGTATTGAACTATTTGGTACATGTCAGATCCTGTTTTGACAGCTATGGCTTGTACTGTCCAATACAAGATCTTTTCCTCTTTCTCTGTAATAATATCTGATGCAGAAAACAGACATATCTCTCTCTTAATTAAGATCACAGTACTTTATTTATGGCAGTCAGTGCTTCAGGATACTCCATGTGAATATTTGCTTGCTGTACTAAGCTAAATTTGAGATGGCCTCCCCGGAAGATTAAATCATATTTTGAAGGGATTGATTCAGAGGAAATGAGGAGGCAACATTTCACCAGCATACACAGGTTGTTTCTCTCCTTAGGAACAGGTCGGAGAACTTAAAACCCATAAGATCATATTTGAACACCCTTCTGACAGGAAAGGACAAAATCATATTATTAAGTGCCAATACATTTCTGACATTTTTATAGACAAAAAATTGGAATGAAGCAGCAGAAGTCTCTAAGAGAATGGGTAGCAGCCATACTATCATCTGCTGTGGCTTTATGAGTGTAGGTCATCAGCTTCCCCTCTCAGCACACACTTGTGCAGGCAGATCTTTGTAAAAGAACAGGCAGTTACAAAGAATTCTTGGGCTGAGTCCTTCACTAGCCATTTTGCCAGAACAGTGTGATTCCACAACAGAATCTGGCATCTCTTCATCCCACCACTATCCTTGCCTGCTCTTTCAGTGCCACCAGCTGTCCAAACGAATGTATGATTCCCTCCTCTTCGTCATGTCTCCTTTTCTGAATGTTACATGGTGGTGCTGGATTGGCCAGAGCTATTTATCAGTAATGGACACATTTGTTTTCTAATTAATTACTCCTGCCTTAGCTCTGCAGAAAGTAACAGCAAGGAAATATGCCTCATCTATTTGGGTCTTTGCTGCCTGTGTTCACCATCCTCTAACTCATTACCCAAGAGCTACCTGTCCCAGTTACATTCTCTGTGACAGGAGAGGCTGAACTGGATCTCAGCTTCTCTGTGTGTGTATGAGAGAGAGAGAGAAAATGTGCAAGATAGAGGCAGAATGGCCATCTGGATGCATCTGGCTAGTCACAAATATTGGGCCACCCTCCTGCAGAAGAGATGGGATGTTTTAGGGGAGTAAAAGCAAGGATGGGTTATAGAGCATTTAAATGTCAGGTTGGTTGTTCAGATCTGCCCAGGTGTGTAGCAATTGAAAGTTCCCATCTTCCACTGGTAGCATGGACACCTGTGCTAACTGTGTGATAATCTGAGTAGTTCCTACCAGCAGTCTGTTTCTGCAAGCACTGTTTTCAGCTGGCATTTTTACTGGCAGAGTCTAAGGACTCTGGAAAATAAGCTCTGTTCTTACCTTTGGAAGTCACCTTTCCCAGTTGCAGTTCAGGTGTCCCGCTAAGAAACTGAAGTTGTTCTGTGGACTGTCTGTCTCCATTTTCTAGTCCTAAACTGAAATGAAATCAAAACAACTGTCCCATTAGGTAACTAACTGAGGAAAAAAATAAATGGGAAAACTTGTTCTGGTCAATCTGTTGTGACAATTTATAAATCCAGTAAAATCCACATCCATGTCTCCTTGAAATGCTTTCCTGACATCTTATATTTTTAGACAAGTACCAGTCTTGGGATTTCTGTGGTTTCTTCAGCTCATTTCAAGTGGCCTAGAAGGGGTTCATAGACTAGGAGGAAGTTCTGTGTGATGGCCTCCAGCAAGACATTGCAATGGCCTTTCTGTCACTCTTCTCCAATCTAGAGGGAAGCCTCATACATCCAACCATTAAATGAGTAAAAAATTCTTTCTGTAGCCTTCTTCAGTAGTCGGTGAGCTCGTTGAGGCATCTCTGATTTGTATTTGTACAATGCCTGGGCTAGGGGCTCTTTAGTCTGGAGGAAGACCCCTACATGATATTACAACTAAACAAAGAGGAATAGGCCACTTTTATCCTTCTGTCATCGCTTTCACTGCATATACTCTTGGGGTGGGTTCTGTATTTTAAGTCTTCTGTTTTTGAAAGCAGAAGGGACTCTGCCAACAAAAACCAAGCAAACAGGCAAAAAGTGCCTACTCTTAACAAAGAGGGCTAGAACTCTGTCAAAGTAGCAAAATGGGTTTGAAGGGGAATGGATTGTCACCCATCAAGAGAGTTTTTCAATGCTTTATGTGAAAGGAGTTGGATTTTTGTTACATGATTCATTGAAACCACAGCTGCTGTCAAAATACAGAGCGAGCTAGGGATGAAAAAGACAAGGGGTTAAAGAGAGGAATGAGGATAGGAAGAAAACCTCAGTAGCAGAGGCAGACAGAAGACAATCAGAAAGGATGTGAAAGCAACAAGGGAAGGAATATGGAAAGTCAGGCTGACAAAGGGTGTCTCTGTTTCCAGTGGAGTCCTATATTTTCCCATTCACTTTCTCCCAAAGCCTAAGCTAAAAATGCAGAAACACAAAATTTCTCAGGCTATACAGAAAGGAAAGGCAGAGGATAATCCCAGAGATGGCATATTTGTTTTGTGCAACTTTGTGTTCAGCACCACAAGGATTACTGCATTAAAATACATAGACTTGAGAGAGATGGCTTTACAGGAGAAGGAAGTGCCTCAGCGTTTGCTTCCATTAAGTCAGTGGGAATGTTGCTCTTTGCTTCAATGAAACCAGGACTGAGTCCTTATCTGACTGTCTTAAAATGTTACAAAACAGCAGGCTCTAATCAGTGATGGAAGCCTTCAGGCTTGTCCTGAAGCTGCTTGTTCACCACCTCCTGTTGTTTTCCACGGAGGACTCTGAGGGTCTTTGCAAGGTCAGGGCAGAGTTTTTGCAAGGTCAGAGCAGGGTCTTTGCAAGGTGCATCCTTTCCTGGTGTCACTTCTGGTGCCTGGAGTGAATTGCCTCATTTTCTCTTTCCTCTCTTACCTGGGTGCTCCACTTCCACTTTGCTTCTCAAACCTGTGACACCACTGGGACTAGGTCAATGTCAGACAGACTTCCTAAGAACAGCAGATGAAATACTGAGGACTGTGAGGGTTGATACAAGCCACCTGCCCAGCCTCCTTTTACATTTTTATGTCTGTCTCCAGCCCTGTTTCTTCCTTTTAGTGCCTGTTGTATTCAAATGCATTCACAGTTTTGACTTTCGTGATATTTGGCTGTGACGGTGCTGCACACAGGTGCCACAAACCAGTGCCTTCTCCATAAATATATTTCTCTAGCATCCTTTCAATGCATGACCCTTTCATAAGCTTCAGTGCTTGTTTTCAAACCCATTCTCCTTCCCCATCTTGCAGCATACAGCTCCTTGGTCTAACTCAAAAATGCACATATCCATCTCCTCCTAATAGATGTAAACCTAATGCTCTGAACCTCCCCTCCTGCCTCTGATCCTTCTCACGGTTTCTCACCCTTGCTACCCTTCATGCCTTCTTTGCTCTGTGTTGATGAACATTTGCTCTCAAGGGGAAAGAAGACCTTAGTTACAGATGCATGAAACACCAGGGAGGTTTTGAAGAATCACTGAGCCAAACCTTCATCCCTGTCCAGAGGAAATGGGATGTCATCTCACTTTCTGAAATAAGAGAGGCAGCCTTTTCGAGGCCCCCAGATGGACTTACAGGTGTAAGAGCCTATCACACATTTTGCACTGAATGCTAGGAGTGGAATATTGCTGAAAAAGCTATTCTAATCCATCATCACCTGCATTTTCAAGTCTTGTTTTACTGGATGTATAAGCCCAAAGGGAACTGAGAACTAAGAGGAGTAACACCACGCACCATTTTCATGCTTCCAGCATAGCTGATCCATGTTTACATATCTCTAGAAAAAAATGTGAGGACTCTTTGTCTATCCAAAGACCAATATCTAGACCAGCCCAAGAGTGGGCTAACAAGCTGTCATGTAGACAACATCAATGCAGTGATTGTCTGTATTGCTTGGTGTAGGATCAGTTCTTTCTTGACTGCAGGATAGGAGAGCATTATTACCTAATATTTACTTACAAGTCCAGATACTACAAAAGGCAAAGGAAGAAAAGGGTTAGTGAAATGGCCTGTTTTATTTTTCAGTAGCTCTCTTTAAATATCCCTAAGGATTTCTTACCTCCCATTGAAATTTTACCTGAAAATGCTGATTGTAAGGAATCCAGTAGGGATACAGGCAAAGAAAAGCAGACTGTTAAATACTTTGGCTGCAATAAATGTCCAGGCACTTGAAAGCCAGTAGGGCATGGGGAGGAGAAAGGGTGAATGAAACAGGGGCTGCATATTTTAATAGGATGATTAAAAATCCTGTATCAGGACTCAGCAAATACAAGAGAGAAAAATATAATTTTAAAAATGTTTTATTGCTCCATTCTTGCAAGTTGTACTTTTGTGTACTGTTCCTGTCTACGTGAAAACAAAAAACTTTCCCGATTCCTGCAGAGCCCTGCTTACTCTGCTCTCTTCTTTCCCTCTAAGCTTGTTGAATAAACTGCTCAGCTGAATAACTAGAGATATTCCCCTCCCCTTTTCTCCCAGCCTAGCAGTCTTTCCCTCTCCAGCATTTTTTTCAGTGCTCTTTTTCATTCTCTCTGCTGACTCCATTTGCTTATGAAGATGAGGGGTCCAAAGCCACATAAGAACCAGATCTGCCCACATTCCTGCATTCAAGGCTGAGTGTTTGCTTTCTTTCTTTCCTTCTTTTCATTGAAAAAGAGGATGCACCTAGAAGAAGTAGAAATGAGTCTGAGCAGATAGAAATTAGTCTGAGCAGAGCATGCGCCCACAAACCTAAAATAGTTTTAGGGAGGCTTAGGGAAATCTCTGAAATAGAAGTCATAGATGTGGAACAGATATCCCCTTTCCAAAGCATTTGCATGCATGTGGAAGGAAGCAGGTGGAGCTCACGGAGGACTGACCCCGAAACAACTGAGAGTTTGATAGCTCTTCTCTTCCTAGACAGAAATTAAGATACATGCTTTGCCTGGCTGTTTGTTTGGGCCCATCTCTAAGGCTTCAGTCAGTTAGGTGAATGATGCCCTTCCAGAAACTAACAGCCATTTGCTTGTGGCATTGGTGTAACTGAATGCACAGACAGAACCAGGGCCAGCAGTAAGGTAACCACAAAGCAGCAAGCAGAGGAAGACAAAAAATGAATAAGATTGGTAAGACTGAGATCCTTCACTGTATATGCCAGCCATTTGATTTTTCTCAATGCCTGTTAACATGCAGAGGAAAGCAGCAACTATCTGGTTAGCACAGGGCAGGAAAAAGAGAGTAACACATTCAGTTTTGCAGGGCACAGATGCTATGTATTTCCTCTTTCCTTGTATAAGAGCAGTTGATGTCTGTCTAGCATTTTCCATTAGAGAATAAGAAAGCACTCAACAAGCTCTTCAGACAAGTTACCATGCACAGAAAGTACTTGCCTGCTGTAGTAACTGGTTTGCTTATGTTTTTAATGAAAGTGAGGGGAAATATAATATTACCAAGCCACCAGTGTCCACCAGCTGTGGATAAATGGCAATCTCTGCTATGAAGAAACCCCTTTGCTCCCGACTGAATGTTCCCATCTCGGGGACGAAAGGTTCCACTCTTCACAGCATACCACAGCATTGGAAGGCAGATACAAGGAGCCCATTTCCTTCTGGGAGCTGGAGAATGAAATTACTTAGGTGGGATATAAATGATTTTAATTTGTTAGAACAATGGAGCCAACAGTGCCAATATTGAGAAAAGCATCATGGGGTTTTAATGATCACGAACAGGCGTCACCTCCATGGTGTATGTTAGATAAAAAATTCCTTCAATATCTATGTTCAGAGAATTTAGTGTGACGCCTCCTATGTCTGATCAGGATCAATCCCCAAATCCAAGAAAATTAAAAGGGACTAGAAATGTCCCCAAAAGGCTGCCTTTCCAATAGTAGTTGGTCCCCTTCCCTCAGTAGCACCCCAGAACCTTTGCTCAGGTATGGCCTTCCACACATCCTCTGACACAGGACTAGATTTAACAGCATACAACCCTGCTGCCTGGAGGTCCAAATGGCATGAAAGATTGTATTCATGTGCACAGTGCCCAACCCATGTTAATACTGTGACCTGCTCTAGTGGCTGGCTTAACAAGATACCTGTTCTACTAGCACGCAACCCTACACCCTTCTCCAGCTCCTAACTCCACTGGAGCGAATGTCAGTGTCATGGAGGCTGTACTGTAGAGAGAACTTAAATTCAGGACAATGAGGAAGTAGTTCTTGACCCTGATAGGTCCCAGAAATAGTTAGATGCATAACAGCCTGCTTCCACAATGCATTCAGCATCTTCATTTCCAGGTACCTGTTGTAAGAAGGATCTGAAGGTGCTTCGAAGCTTGCAAGTACAAGCCACAAACCACATATGCAGATGGCAATACTTATGTCAACTGTAGCTCATTTTTCAAATGCTGTTTCCCTTGGAGCACTTGGGTGCTTCAGGCTTAGTGGCTGAAAGGTGAGCGAGGAGATACTCAGAAAGAAGTAAAATGCAAGCAAAGAAGGCCTAATGCCTGGTATAGCCAGAGAGCTTAGCAAGGCTGCAAAACAAAGGATCAGTTGGTGACCGCATACAAATACCCCGTGTTTGTAACAGCAGCAGTAAGATGGGATTTGCTTGTATACAGCATTACATTCACTGACGTTTCAGTGCAGAGTGGCCAAATGACTCCAAGTAATAGACTGAACTATTTCAGCCACATGGTACTGTGTCCTCCCGCTAGGTGAGACAGCAATGCTCCCCCACTCAGGAGAAAACTAGGACCTTCCCCCTAGGTGCTTTATGCTCCCAGCCTCTTTATTTCTGTAGGCGTCCCATCCTAAGCACTCTTCCTCTTCCTGCTCATTGTCTTCATCCCCCACACACCCCCACGCACGTGGCTCTGGATCTCCTCATCATGTTCTTCTCGTTAAAAACCCCATTGTTCATTTGTTTGTTTGTTCTCTCTCTCTCTCCTCTTTTTCTCTCTCTTTCCCTCTCGTTTTTTTTTTTCTTTCTTTCTTTCTTTCTTTTTTTGTCTCCTCTGTTTTGTGTACCCAGGCAGCCCATTGAGTAACTTCGTGTTTGCGTCGTCGTGTTGTTGGGTCTCTCCTCTTTTTCTCTCTCTTTCCCTCTCGTTTTTTTTTTTCTTTCTTTCTTTTTGTCTCCTCTGTTTTGTGTACCCAGGCAGCCCATTGAGTAACTTCTTTGACGTAATTAAACAACTTTTTTCAGACGAGAAGAACGGGCAGGTGAGCCATCCCCCCGGCACGCCAACCAAGCATAGCGCAAACAGCAAGCGGAGCGATTCCGGTTCTAATGACTATGGGTCTAGAGGAGACAATAAGTACCCTGCTGGCAAAGTCTCCTCTGTTTTGTGTACCCAGGCAGCCCATTGAGTAACTTCTTTGACGTAATTAAACAACTTTTTTCAGACGAGAAGAACGGGCAGGTGAGCCATCCCCCCGGCACGCCAACCAAGCATAGCGCAAACAGCAAGCGGAGCGATTCCGGTTCTAATGACTATGGGTCTAGAGGAGACAATAAGTACCCTGCTGGCAAAGACAAGGCAAAGATGGTCTCATCAGTCGGCCTACAAGACCAACCTTAAATAAACACATAAAAAATTAAATAACTTAGAAAAAACAAAAACAAAAAAGCAAGAAAGAATGAAAGAATATTCCTTAGCAAGCTAGCCTCTAAACTAGAAGGATGTATATACCTTGCCACAACAGTACAAAACTGTCTATAGACAAATTTTGTATGAATGAATGACTGTATATATATACATATATATATTTATATATGATATATAATATATATCTCAGAAACAAACACAAAAACAAACGAATGAAAAGAAAAGAAAGAAAAGAAAAGGTAGCACAGATGACAAACCCAGTTCACCAGATCTTGGGTTGTGGTTTTTTTGATTGTTTTTTTTCCCTCCCCTTTTTTTGAATGTTTTGCTTTTTTTCTCCTTCCTGATTTTTTGGGGTTTTTTTTATTATTACTATTTTTTGTTTTCTTTTGTTTTGTTTCTTGTTCTGTTCATGCTCTCTCTGTGTTTCTGACGACACCACTTGTTTCCGCTCTGCTACCAGGAATTATCCCGAAAAGTTAACATGTCAGCCACGGCTTCACCTTCTGTGCTCTGCGGACACTTGTTGACGGAAGGCAACCGATGTAGACTGTCCAAGGACCAGTCCTGTTTGAGGTTCCCAGCCTCCCCTCTCCCTTCAGGAAGTGGGTTTATCCCCCACTTCTCCCCAAACACCTCCCCAGTGCACGCCTTTTTTCCCCCCCCTCTCTTTTTCTTTTTTGGTGCTCCACAAGAGAGATCTGCTCAGTTATGGGATTGCAGAGTCTGGGCTGAAAGGAAGTTGCAAATTGTTGGCGTGAAACTTTTACCCTTGGCAACTTCTGTCCATGCAGGTGAACTCAGCCCGGAGGGGGAGGGTGTGGGGAAGGAGATGGGTCTAGTGGGAGTGCAGTGTTTCATGAATCCAGAGCGCGTTCTCATCAGAAACCAGCCAGGAGCAAGTCAAAACTAAGTGTTGAACCAAGACAATATTGGGGAGCTTCACCATGGGATTTTCTTAACCTTCTTTTTCTCCCCACCACCTTTTCCTTTTCTTTTGCCCCCTTTTTTATATATACATGTATATATGTGTGTATATTTTTATATAAATATACATACATACATACATATATATACAAAATAATTGGTTTTTTTATACTGTATCATTTTGCTTTTTGACCTGCTGGAAGGGGAAAGGAGTAAACTTAGGAGGGAGAGGGGGTTCAATGAATAAACACATACAAACAAAACATTAAAACTTAGGGAAAAGGCAACTTCTGGTAGCAAAGAAGAGGGACAAGACTCTGCCAAGGACTGTCTCTCCCGCCACCAGGCACAGTTGCCGCTGCTGCTACTGCTGCTCCTCCTTCGACACCTTCCTCCCCACCTGTCAACTCCCTGCCACTGTGCCACCGCACTGGGACCTTCTTCGACCAGCTGGATCCTCCACCACACCCTGCATTTAGAGGCAATTGTTGTGTTGCTAGTGCTGCATTGATATCAGTATTATTATTTCTTTAAGTTACCAGTTTCATTTATTGGCTTGGGTGATTTTTTTCTTAAAAAAAAAAAAAAAGAAAAGAAAAAAAAGAAGATGAAGAGGAGGAAGAAAAGAGACTTACCTTGGGTTTTATTTCCTGTGTGTGTGTGTGTGCAAATCACTGGCACTTAGTTCATCAGAGCAAGACAAGGTGGAGTCAGGGCAATGGGAGACTTAATCACAAAGCTACTGTAAACTTTAAAAATTACTGCAAGATATTTTTATAAAGTTTTTGTTTTGTTTTGTTTTTGAAGGGGAGGAGGGTGGGATTGGGTGGATGGGGACCTTTTTTTTTTGTGTTTCAGTTATTATGTCTTGTTTATTTATATATACATATATATATATTTAAAAAAATAAGCTGTTAGATATATCTTCTGTTTAATAACTGTGTAGAGGCAACATTATTTCTTATTTATTTTCGGGAGGAGGGGGAAAAAAGACACAGAAACCCCATAAGTGTTCATCTTGTGACTTTGAGAAAGAAGAATCACCGCCTTTTTTCCTCCTCCTCAAGAGTTATGTGACCAAGTGTAACTTATTCTGGCCCAAGCTCAAAGGTTAAACAAACAAAAAAACCGTGATTTTACGCGTGGAAGACAAAACACAGTGAGAAGTACTTCTTGACTGAGATTTTAAGAATGTAGGCTTAGCATTAGTGTTCAGCTCTTTTATGACCTTCAATTGCTGCTCGTTGGGTTCCTATGGGTGTATGTTGTATCGCAAGATTATTTTTTTTTTAATGATAATGTTGGATGAGTTCTTTTTTGTTGTTGTTGTCGTTGTTCGTTTTTTTAACCATTTTTCCCCCTCTTGGACCAGTTTTACTTGTACATAGGTTTGAAGATTAAAAAGAATTTTTAAAGACACAACTGGGGCAAAGACCTTTGACTTTGGCCCCGTTTCCCCATTCCCCCAAATGGGAGGGATTTATTTTAATTTTTTGTTTTATTTATTTATTTATTTTCCCTATTCTTAAACTTTTCTCTCTCGTATTGCTGTGTGCATGTCAGACACCAGGGGGTGATGGCTGGGGGGGGGGGGGGGCGAGGGGGGGGGAGAGGGGGGCAGTTTTAATTTCATGACATTGCTGTAAATTAGTCTCTTTTGCTTTCGTTGTCTTTCCTGCCTCCGCCCTCTCTCTACTTCTCCTCTGAGTTCCCCTCCCATCACCCCCGTCCTTCTTTTCCCTCTTTTCTCTTCCCTTGTGTATAGATTTTGATGCTTCTGTTACATTGTACCTCTACAAAAGGCTGGGATTTCAATACAAAATAATAATAATAATTTAAAAATACCTATATCAGCAAAACCCATGTGGTACAAGCAGGAAGGGGATTACTTACACAAGATATAAGAATAAATGAAAGCAATACCTCTTGTTATCCTTCCTATTTTGTACTTTGAAGACACACACACGCGCACACACACATATACAGACACAAACTGACATTATTTAATGGTTTAAAATGGACAAAAAAATCTGATGTATCCCTTGTTAAATAACTGTGAGCAACTTTAGTTCAAAAACCAATAAATTCATTCAGTAAAGATACTTTGAGTGTCCTGTTTATGTCCATGAAAACGAACTTCTCGCCAGTGCCAGACCCAGTAAGTACCGTATCATGGCTTTCTACACCAAAGGAGGTGAAGATGGCTGGCACATAAGGCAGCATCCTCCCGGCCGTGAAGTTAACGTCTCCTCGCAGCGCTGGGGTCTGTAGCGCTGCACCCAGCGTGCTCCACCCTCACAGCACAGACACGCCACGTATGGGCAAAGAGCAAGGACAGCTCAACCCTGTAGGCCTGGTTTTCCACTGTAACGTGTTGAAAAAGATTAACCCAAATTACAGAACAATCACACACCCCCTAGATCTGATCTGGATGGAAACCACTGTACCAAAAACTTGCTGCTTGTGATCATTCTCATCTCTAACCTGAGCTTCTCACGTTGCTTCCAGATTTAGCATAGGAAGGATTTCTCCGCCCTCCCTGCCTGAAACATTCTCAGTCACATACATTTGAAAAAGCTTATCAGGTATGTCCCTGGCTTGCATTGAGTTTGGTGGTTTTTTTGCTGGTTGGTCGGTCGGTTTGTGTGGCTGCTGGCTTGTCACACATCTCTCTCAGCTTTTGGGTGTTCACCTTTACGCTGGATTTGTAACTTCTTCCAGGTTACCACGACAGCCTGGCAATTCGCCTCTTGGGCTCAGAGGTTTGGCTGGTGCATGCCCAAGAGAAACCGAGACCTGGGTTGGTGCTTCCCCACACCGCTGGGGTCATTGTGGCAGGCCCAAGCCCACGGCAGGTCTGTGGCACCATCCCTGTGGGTGTTTGGGCTCCTGGCTCTGGCGTTCACCGCATCCCAGCCGCCTCCAGCAGTGTCCCCTCTCAGCCCACGCCGTGGAAGGCCCCGACGGAGCTGCCCTAAAACGGGCCGGGCCTCCCGCCTGCAGGGGCAGGCGCCGCCCGGGGAGGGAGGAAGGGGGATCCCGCGCCTGCGGCGGCCCTCGGCGAGGGCCCTCGGCCCTCCTCCGGCGGCGGAGGGA
>NW_008796218.1:524204-538447 GCF_000699145.1 Aptenodytes forsteri
GTCCCCGGGCGAGCGGGGAGGGCGTCGCGGCGAGGCGCCTTCTGGAAGGTTCCGTGGTGCCGCCCCGGCCCTGGGGGAGCTACTGCGGGGCGAGGGCAGTGGGGCTGTGCCTGGGGGCTGGTCGGCACAACCTGTGAAGCTTTCCACCGTGACAGGCAGGCCCCCGGCGGCTGCCACCCCACGAGGGCAAAGTGTGGTGTCCATTTGCAGGCCCTGTTAGAGTAAGCAAGAGAAATAGTTGCCACCCCACCACCTCCTTCTTGTTGTGGCCACCATTTGAGGCTGTAGCCCATCTCCGTGGGGTGCCGCTGGAGTTACTCTCTTGTGAATAGTAGTGTGCAGGGAGGGTGTGTACACTGGTAGGAAAAGGGTGCATCAGAGATGTTAGGAGCATCGCAGTAGCTGTCATCTTTCAGGGGTGTTATGGGGATGGTTGTGGCCTGTGGCATCTTCCACAGGTGTGTGCATCAGCCTCTGGAGCTCTGTGTTGGAGTACTGCAGATGTTGATAAAGCTCTGAAGCTTTCCAGGCAGGGGTGACAGAGGAGGTGCCTTACAAGGACATCCCTGCTGCTGTAAGGTCTCAGCAGGGTGTGAGACTCACAGCTGTAGCAGACCGTTTCCCGGGAGGTTGTGGTTCTGGCAGGCAGCGTCTCTGGGGGTTGGTGTTCACGTTAGCACCTGCTGCAGTGGTAGGGTGTGAAGGCTTGCACTGCAGATGGCATCCCCTGTGGATGCAGGAGGGACACAGGTGCACTGGGGTCCCAAAGGTGTTTGTGCTGGAGGAGCAAGGGGGGACAGGAGTGCAATCGCTTCAATGTCATGCATGTTATTCATAGAAAATACACTCTTATCTAGGAAAAAGCCAGAGTGTTTTTAAGGTCTTTGGGGGATTTATTGGTCTGCTAAAACCAAAGGAGTGGGAGGAGAAGAAGCATGAGGGGAGTGGAGAAGCTGACAAAGATCAAAAGATGAGGAGAATCATAAGTGCTGCAGGATTTGGTCTCTGTAACACTGGAAACCCAGAACTGGGAACTAGCTGTGTATCATTTGCAGCTCTGAAAGTGAAAGGATGTGCTGGGCTCGAGTGTAATAGAGGGGAATGGGATTTAACGGCAGTGTGGCAGCAGGTGTATGCTGCTTCTATATCTGTTTCTCTCTCTCTTCCTATGTTTTCAGAAATGTTCATAAACTTATATGATCTTTTTATGTCTCCAGTAGTATTTGCAATTAGGGTCCCCACTATTGCTAATTATGGTCTCCAAAAGCTATAAGAAGAAAATAATGAGTTTGCAAAGTGAAGGACCTCATGCTTAGGGCCTACCCACATTTATTCTGCCTTCTTGTTTGGCCATGTTACAACACAGTCTCTAGCTACATGATGTTATATTGTCATCTGTAGTGCATAGGAGGGACTGTGCTTCTGAGTGAATTGAGTTTATATTTAAACTGTTCTCTGCAAAACACCCTTCCTATTTTGTAGCTTAAATCCAAAGGCAAGTAGTAAATGCAGCAGAGGATTTTGGTATACCTCTGTGGTTCAGGTAGTTGGATTATTTCTGCTGTCAGGTGGTGGCTGTTGTCCTCATCCAAACCCCCTACCAGGTGATGGCTGCTGAGATGCCATGAGCTGTGACACCTGTCCATTTGCTGTGGTTCTGAGCTCTGCAGCTCTCTGGTTCTCTTGGAGAGCCCAGCCCCTTGCACTCAGTACCTAAAAAACTTACTATGTTTAACCTTCATCTGTCTGATTTCCTCTGGGTAAAACAACACAGCGTATGATCTTCTAAGTGTAAATTGAAGACAAGGCAAGTGTGTAAGACTCTAGTTTGTCTGCGCACATGTGGATATTAACTTTGTTTAGATACATGCATACATGAAAAATGTATTTATGCTCAAGGTGAACTGTTATTAATTGAGCCAGTACCTGACATGTGCTATATAAGCAATAAATTGTGTATATGCATCAAATGAGCAGCTGAGCCCGTAGTTATGAAGATAATTCTCATTGCCACATGTCAGTGTACAGTCTGTTTGGGGGCTGAGAAAGAAGTCAGTTGTGTTTGAGAGCACTAATGCAAATTGTCCAAGCCTTGCAAGTGGTGCCTGAAAATTTCCTCAGTAGTCAGGTTGGCTTTAATGAAGGTGATCTGATACAAATGACTGAGCTTTCATGGTTCACACTAGGCATAGGCAAAGACCAGTGTTTGTAAAGACAGCGAAACTTGCGTAAGGCCTCTAGGCAGTGCGAATTCTGGTGCCTACTGTTACGAGGTATGCCTTTTTTCCTGCTGATTCAGACAGCACATTTAACCCAACAGGCTTGGACATTTTCTTAAATACTGCAGCAGAATGTTCACAGGGATTGTCTTCCTTATGGAAGTCTGCGGGACTGGTCCCCCTACCTTTGCTTCATTTCAGCTGTATACAACTAATTGTATGTGAGCTTGTGATAGAAGGGCAGAGTGTTTTGGTAAGGAAGCAGAATTAGGTCTGAGTTTCTTATTATAGAAAACAACAGGGAGGGGAGAGAGACACTTGTTTAAAAAGTGGAAAGTATCTTAGCTCTTTGTTGTACCCTTTAATCTTCTTATTTTATTTAAAACCACTTCAACAGCTGCAGCTCCTGTTTAATTTGGAGAACAAAGCCCTAGCAGTTCAACTGTCTGGGGATACTTGAGGCCACAAGTGGAAGGGAAACCCACATTGAGGGCAAGTCCTTTCTTCTTCTAAATGCACAACTTATTGTGTGGGTTATTTTTAGTGCTGTAATCTCACTGAGTGCTGCTGAGAGAAACTGTGCCAGGCAGGCTGGCAGGCTTGAAGGGCTTGAGAAATGGGATTTCCTGTTCCACCAGCTCAGAGCCGAGTCTTGCCATTGTCAGGAGCTATTATCGCCTTCTCACAGCCAAAGCAGATAACACAGCTTCAAGGGCAGGGAAGACACAAGTTTTCATCAACAGCATTAGCAGAAGGAAGAGTTCGCTTGCAGTCAGGGTGAGTGTTTCTGTAGCTGGTGTAGTCAGGGACCTCTGCCTGGGCAGAGGGGTCTACATGTGGATCGCAGAACCACACAACAGTTGAGGTTGGAAGGGACCTCTGGAGACCTGCTCAAAACAGGTTGCTCACTGCTCTGTCCAGTTGGGTTCTCAGTGTCTCCGAGGTGGACACTACACAACCTCTCTGGACAGCCTGTTCCAGAAACAGCTGCTGGGGAGAGGAGAGAAATTTATTTCTCTGCTCCTCAGCTTCTCACTGACCTGCTCTTTGTTGTGGCTTTTGTGCTTCCGCTGAGTGTTATCTCTCACGTGGACATACCTGGGACTAGAAGGCAGTACTGGTCCAGCCCTGGTAGTGTGGCACGTTTCTCTCCATGCTGTCCAGAATAGAAGGAAAACAGCTTGGTCTAGGGAGGTAGCAAGCCTTGGTATAGGAAGCACTTCCAGCTAGAAGAACTGTCAGAAAAAGCAGCTGTGTTTACAGTAAAGTCTCATATACCCTTGAAAAGTATTCAGACTGAGACAGTGGCTTCAAATTGTAGTGTCTGTTCTGGATAGTTCCTCTACGGGACATTCTCGTTCTTAAAGTAAAATCAAGTTTCAGAATGGATGAAACTAAGCTGAAACAAGGCACTCCTGACTTAATAGCAGGATGTGCATGCTGGAGTTACCTGGAATTTAGATTCCAGTATTATGCTGTTCATGACAATTGGCTCGGTCAAGTCTTGTTATTTATATAAATAGTACAGTGAAATAGTGATTTCTCTCCTGTCTGAAGTAAATTACTTCCATAGTTCTGATACAGTTTATTGAATCATGCTGGTCACAATTAGGTGCAAGAATGCATCAGGGAATGTATTAGAGCTACATACATTAGCAATGCTTTGAGGAGATGTGAAAAGCCGTTTTTAGGACTGTATTACAGATGGAGTCCTGACTGAGACCTCACATCACTTTATAGGAGTGCTCATGAGCTCCAATTCATATAGGGTTCCTGATCTATACTCTTGTGCATAAACGCTGTGTAGGAAGTTGTTTCTCTCTGCCCAAGAGCCTTCAGTTTTAGCACTGAGTTGCACAATGAGAGCAGAAATGGGCATGGACTAGGTAGAGCTTATTTTTACATAAAAGCTTTAAAAAAAAAAAAAAAAAAAAAAAAAAAAAAAAAAAAAAAAAAAAAAAAAAAAAAAAAAAAAAAAAAAAAAAAAAAAAAAAAAAAAAAAAAAAAAAAAAAAAAAAAAAAAAAAAAAAAAAAAAAAAAAAAAAAAAAAAAAAAAAAAAAAAAAAAAAAAAAAAAAAAAAAAAAAAAAAAAGCCTTAGGACTAAAGTCAAGCCTTAGGACTAAAGTCTGGTCCCAAAATCTGGTCTGTCTACTGAGCTTTAGGCCAGTGTTTTGATGGGCTGCGATACCTTTCCGCAGCATGGCCTTTGCGTAGGATGGTCAAAAGAGGGTTTGGCTGCGACTACAATGTGTCCTGGCTTTGGCTTTTGCCTGCTGTGTGGCAGTGGGCAACTTTCCTTTCTTACCATTGCAGAGATGAAGAAGCAGAGGAAGGCAGCAGTAGCTCCTTTGCAAAGAACTTCGAGGATGACAGTTAAAAGTGTGGTATAAGTAGTATGTAATTTTGTTAGACTATTCCTGGTTTACTACAGTTGAGGAGCAGAAACTGGGCATTGAATGGAAGCTGATGTTTTGTCTGAAACACAGTAAGTTTGCCATGGGTCCCTGAAGTTGCTGGCTCCTGATAGAGACATCTCTGTGTGAGCTGTTCAGATGCTGTTATACTTCATGTGAGAGTCGGGCACGTTCTTTACTTGCACCAAGATAGCTCAGAAATGTCTCTGTAGCAGCCCTGTGGAGAGGAGACCTGGACCCAGCACAGGGGCGCGTGGCACATGGTGCGGCTTGGTGGTGTCCTGGTCTTAAATTTCTGAAGTTTATTCTCCTATAGGGAATCCAAATGTAGATTCAAATAACAATTAACCTTAACCATTCAGTGTGAAGGTGTTTATTTGCCAGATACTTGGATGGCACAGCAATGACGGCTTTGTCAGCACTTTACAGAGGGGATGACTGAAATCTTAATTGGGCTAGATAAGAGGAGTAAAGAAGGATGCCTCTTGCTCTGCTGAGGTTGTAACTGAGAGCAGGTATCTGAGGGAGAGAGCGCACAACTCTCTTCCCTTCTCTGCCCCTTGCCTTGTGTTGAATGTATAACCTGGTAAGTGTGGGTGCGTGGGGGAGGCTAAATAGTTCGTAACTTACAGCTGTAAAATAGACTCTGCAGTCTGCAGTCTACCTGCCATCAGAGCTGGTGGTTTTCCTGGTGCTAGCAGCACTACTCTTGGGTGTAACAGAGCCATGGGAGGGCCCCAGCAGCCACATCTGGCAGAGGCCTGTATTGGCTGAATTAAGAATGGCATTCAAAGAAGGAGGTAAAGGTCCATGCTGCTATTTCCTTGTTTCTATATTTAGAGTTAGTTTAGCTTGCTAAGGCTTGGTGCTGCAAGTGACTATGCTCAGAGTCAATGGTGGAGGAGTCAGTGCTCAATTTGAGACTGAAGTATTGCCTCAGCCACACTGTGATGGTGGTGAGACCTGGCCAAAATGGGATCTGTTTGCTGCTCCGTTAGATTTCCTGTGCATCTTTTTCTTCTGCACCTCTGTTTTTCACCCATGAAGTGGCAGATCCTTTCCTGTCCCCTGTGCTGGGAGGGGTGACCTGTGGAGGCTGACATCCCAGTGCTGGGCTGCCAGCCAACAGCAGAGCTGCATGGGAGCACGCACGGGGGAGCACACGTGGGGCAGGCTTGCTGCGCTCACGTGCAGCATGCTGACACTGACCCCTTTGGGAAGCCAGGTTCTTTGGTTCTGGTTATGCCAGTGCCCTCCTTAGCGTGTTTTGCTTACCAGGGTAACCCTGCTCTGTGCATTGATATTAACATGGCATATCGCACAGGTGACTTTCCAGCACAAGATTATGTTATTCACCCCCCAAAAAAATTTTTCCTCAGTTGTTATATTGCATTTTATCTGCTTTCCCTGATTCTCTGCTTTTCCTGATTACCATTCATTTACAAATAATGACTCAGCAGTTGCTGACTGGGTAAATGCTGTCCGCATCTTGACCAGGCATACATTAGTGAGATGTTGTCTGGTTTGACAGCAAGAGAAGGAAGTAGGAGCAGCCCTTGAGGCTTCATCCTGTTACGTAGCCGTGTGAGTGGTCGGGTGCTGGGAGCACTGGGGATAGCACAGCAGCACCTCTGTCAGCCCCAGAAACACACCTGCAGAAGCATGGGTCCTCTTGGACAGCAGGTCCTGCTGTGGGGATGGAGCTGGAGGGCCAGCCCCATGAGTTTCTGCCTCTCATAGAGAGGGGGATTGTGCTCATTATGTTTCTGATAAAAGGGTGCTGATAAGTTTGTACTTCATTTTTTTAAGGACAGTGTAGTGTATGTATTCTGTGATACTTGATACTTGACAATGCAGAGGGTGCAGTTGAAGGAGGAGGCCTGTGGGAGAGCTGAGATCTGTTTTTTGCCTAAAACTCATAAGCTTGGTGACTTTGGCAAGGCTGCTTCATCCTTTTTGTTTCTATCGTCTTTCTCTATATGTTGTCTCCTTCAACTGGCTTGTCAGCTAGTCTATAAGGCCTTCAGCAGAAGGATTACAACTTAGTCTGGGAATGATGTTTGGCATTGGCCTTGATGCAGCCTTTAAATGCTGCTGTTATCCAAATAAGAAATATTGCAAAATATCTCTTATTTCTTATCACTGCACTAAGCAATGAAGAAGCAAGCCTGAGCTTCTGACAGTAAACCTTATGGTGAGCCCGGTAACTCCTTTTCCTGCAATAGGAACAGGCAGCTTGCTGCTTTTCCCATAGGTGCCAAAAGCAGAGAGTGCGGACACGTGTCTGCTGAGAGGCTGGAAACAACCCTCTGCTTAGAGATGCCTGAGCTCGCTGTAAATGAGCTGGTTTGGGTGTGGGAAGTGGCTGAGCTATGCTAGCTGGCACAGCTCCAGGTTAATGCAGCTCAACTGGATCCCGTACCTGAGCCAGCTAATCTGCAGGTGCTTCAAGTATCACTGTGTGATGCAGAACTGATTTGCTCACTACTGCTTCAGAGTTCCCAGGAGCTTAAGTTTCTGTGTATTATTTGAGGCAGCATAGACATACTCCCTGGCTTGGAGGTGTCTTCCTCCTTGGTTGGGTAAATTTTAATCAGTCTTTCACTTTACCCTAAGACAATTTAAAATAAGAAGCCTAGACCAAATGGGAGCATGGGTCAGTAGAGGTATATGCAAGTCTGAGCAGCCAGTGGTCTTCTACTTCCTGTTCCCTATAAAATCCTGGCATACATAAGGTTTGTATCCTGGCAGCAAACAGGAAGGCACACAGGTAAAGAGAGAACTAGCAAGTTCTCTGTCTGATGAAGGTTCCTCTGATACCATTAGGATTCAAAGCAGCATGGCTACAAGCTGTCCTGTTGCACAGTGCTCTGTGTACTTACCACGCAGTATCCCCACATAAGAGTTGAGTCATTGAGGGTGGTGATGGTACACCAGTTCTTGTTTAGGTATCAGGTGGTGTGAGAGAACTATTTGGATTTCCAAAGACTTTGAACCTGCAGCACCTTGCCTTGCATAAAGGAAGTGGTTCTAGTGGTTAGTTCAGGTACTGTGGCTGAGATTTTTAAGTGCCAACTTAATTTTTCCTGCTGTTCTGTGGGAGCATAGTTAAGCAACCCTCAAACCCTCTGAAAATCACGTTACTGTAGTGCTTGTAGTAGCTGAACTAAGCCTGAACTCAGGTATGCCTGATCCGCAAGTCAGTGAGGGAGGAGAGGATGATTACGAGGAGAGACTTTGACTTGAGTACGGATCTTGCCATGCCTGTGCAATCCCCAGCCAAGCCATGCTGTGCTCTGGCTTGGCCTCGATCCTGCTATGCAGCAGGAATGCAGTACCTGTCTCTGTAGCCTCTTCTTATCAGTGTGCAGGCAAGTTCCCCTGACTCAGCGTGTTCTGCGGGGTGCATGTCCATACAGCATGCTGCACCTGTCTTGCACTGGGGAAGCGTATCAGCCGGGGTGGTGGTTTAAAGGAGGCAGTGAAAAACACAGTCTTAGGCCAGGGTTAGGCCATCTTTAAGGAGCATGTGGAGACTGTGTGTGCGTTCCTGGCCCTTTCCTAGGAAGAGGTAGTCACAGGAAGTAGCAGTACAGACTTTCCCATAGCTACTGCCCCAACAGGGAGCTGTGTGTGTCAATTCAGGGAGTAGAGATACAACATTGAGGGAAGGAGGAATCATGTTTGTACAGCTTGATATTTAAAAGAGGACCAATAATGTCTGTGATTTATGCATTAGCAAAGACTGAGTAGATTTAGTTGGTCAAATCAACATGGCAATGGCAGTAAGACATAGAAAGGGAACTTAGTAAGAAATATTTCAAGACAGACTGATAGTTGTTGCTTCAGCTGATAGAAATCTGTACAAGGTCATTGGCCTTGTTGCGTTAAACTAGCTGTGGATCTGACCCTGAATTAGCAATAATTCTGGCTCCAGGTTCCACTTCTGCCTTGCTGTTCTTTCCTTTTGTTGTGTTGTGTGCTCAACTCAGTTCAGAGTACTGCAGCTGACACAGCTGCTGGATTAGCAAATAGTTCCAGGGAAGATGTTTGGGTTTTGGCTTAGCTGTCAACTTTAAGCAGAGAATGAAATGGTGTTGCTCAGGGAGAATTCCCTCAGCAATGTTGCAAAATACAGGATTCTTTGGGACTGTTGTAGCTTGTGATACCTGGGAGTTCAGAGCAGTGGCTTGCAGTGTTCCCTTCTGACCCTGAAATTTGTCAGCTCTGTTTGTATGATGGTCTACCCTGAGCATTTTACACTGGAGAAGAATGAAAACCTTTAGGAAAGTTCTTAATTAAAACTGCACTTAAACTAAGTTTGACGCACTAGCTCTAGTTTTTAATCATGTTGCTAGTATGTGGGGACTTGGTTTTCGTTAGTGACCCAACCAAGGGCCAGCTACAGCCATTTATTAAAAAAAATAGTTCTAAAAGTAGTTCTGCCAGATACATTTGGAAGTATGTGGGCTGCAGGATCATACAGAGGTGTGAAAGCAGATAGAACCCTGATCTTCCATTTCAGTGGAGTTGCACTGCAAATTTGCTTTAGAAAAAGGGAAGGAGGAGGAGAGCCTGACAGCATCCGTAAGCCAAAATGAAGTGGACCGCTGCCAAACAATCTCCTTTGGGAAAGGGGGACAGAGAGCTTTTGTCTCCTGAAGTTATACTGTCCTGTAATGGAAAGGGCTAACTACTTGTTGAGCCATGTGTGTAGTTTGTGCTTGGTCTCTGTTTAGTTCGTCCCAGGCTGCGTTCATGTGCAGTTTCTGGTTGCGCTTGCCTGCTCCATCTCCTGGGGAGATGGGCTGCAGTAGGATGGAGTCAGCCAGAACCCATAGATCAGCACTGGCCATGTCCAGCGTGAAAGATTATTGCAACCCCTGAGGTGTGAGTGGTAATGGGTAGAACCAAGTGTCATGATATCACTTGCAAGCACAGACAGTGTGTTTTGCATGAAGATAAGCTTCCCAGTCAGCCTGTTGCTTCCACAGCTGCTGCTGCTCCACTCTGCACAAGAGAGGGGTGGAAAAACAACATGACCTTTGTAGCACAGAAAAATCCTGTAGAGAGGCAGAATGTGGTGTCACCCATTAGATGTTTTGTGAAGCAGCTGGGGATCAGTTGTGCTGTGGTGCTTTGTGCTGGGCCTTGTACAATGCCCTGCTGATTAGCTAGTGTGGAGAAGAACAATGTCTAGAACATAGGACCTTCCTCAGAGAAGACTGGGTAGCAGAGACGCTGTCTTTTCTCTTTGCTTCCTAAAGGCTTTTACAAGCTGTACCATGTGCCTGCTGTCAGTTTTGCTGTACAGAGACAGGAGAGGATGAAAGAGAGGTGTGGATATGCCTCTCTATGCCAAAGCTATGTTGTAGCTTCTACATAGCTTTGCAGAGACATGGCAGCATTCAGTCTCAGTGTGACAGGGACGCAGCTAAACATCAGAGTCTGTTTGCATGAGGGGAAGGACCATGCATAAACCTAGTCCTTCTCAAAGGGAAAGGTGAAGTAGAGCCCGCTACCACAGGAGCCTGGACAGATAAATACTGTGGCATACTGTTGAGGCTTATTTCAGTAGCACGTGAAAGCTATGGGTCTGTTCTGTTACATTCTTTGATAGTGCAGCAAGGGATAGCTTTGTCCATGTAGGTGTGATAGACAAGGAGAAGGAAAAGAGGTATCTGTTGCCCACTTTGTGCAGGTTCAGGAACTGAGATGAAGAGTAATTCAGCGATTCTCTCAGTTGCCTATATGAACTCTGTGGCTTGGGCTGGTACTTGAATCCAGATCTTAACGTGGCAACAGTACGTTCCAGTGAGCAGGTCTGCAAACCTCCTTGGTGGCCTGTCCCTAAAGACAGGTTCTTTCATTTCTCAGCACATCACTTTAGAGTAGCTCTTTTCAGATGCAAATGCTACATTTGTTTCTCGAAGTAAGAAAGTAAGTTGTTTTGGCGTTTCTTCTTTCTCTTGTGGTATTGCACTAAGATCCAGCATGGTATGTGCAAACTGAGAGACTGCAGAGGAAGTCTGGATCACGCAGACTGTCCCAGTTGTACAAGCAGTGAAACAAGTGCCCACATTTTGGAAGCTAGATTTCTACAGTTTGTGATTTGTGGTCAATTCTGAGCTCTTCTGTCCTTTTGTGTGTGAGGACTTTTATGAGTGTGTGTTCTTGTGCAGGTTCTTTGGCATCTAGTAACATGGTTGCAAGATAGGTTGCAATTTTTTCCTTGCTCAGGAAACTTAAGGGTTCGTTTACAGGCTCTCTCTACCCTTCCAATGGTTGCTTGTTTCTGCAAAACTTGTAAAAACTTTCTAATCGCATTGAGACTCCTACCTGTCTTCCAGGTTGGTTGAAATCAGCCAGCAGTTCAAACATTTGGGGTAGGCAAGAAAAAGGGACAGGCAGATGGAGTGTTTGTTCATTTTGGATATCTGGCTTTAAAAAAAGCCTGTGTTTTCATTTCATGGACCAGAAGTCTTTCACTGCAAAATAAAACAACGCTCTTATAAACCACCTGAGCTATTTATCTGAGGAGCACCTGGATCAAAAATGAATGTTAATCCAGTAATAACAGATAATTAAACTGTTATAATGGGGTTTTTAATCTCTCTTCTCCAGCTGTAGTTTCGCTTTTTGCCTTCATTAGGGAGATTATAATGAAGCACAGAGGGCTTCTAATCCAATCAAAATTCCTTGATGGATTGGAGTATTTGTTGTGCTTTCAGATTTAAGCAGTGGGTACAGCACAAGATTAACTTCATTCACAGGGTTGCCATCTTGTTACTAAATTCAGCCTAGTGGTTTGATGTAGGCAGAAGAAAGGTGATTCCAGGGTACCTGATCTCCACGATGGTCCATGAACATTTGTGTGGCAGGGCCAGGTTTGTGAAGATGACAAATCAGCTCTCAGCCAGGCACCGATGGGAGTCCACAAAACCAGCACTCAGGTCCTATCCAGCCCTAACGGCACCCACAGGTTCCTGGCAGTTCTGATTTGGCCCCTAAGCACAAAACAGATCAATGAGACTGTGAGTGGCAAAGAGCAGTTACAGCCTATCTCAGGCTGCGTTCCCGTGAAGGTCTGCAAAATGCACGTTCTTTCTTCAGTGCCTCCGCTTGAGCTGCCTTATCTGCACACACAACACAGCACAGTTCCCTTTGCCAGGTAGCCCAGTAGTTGCTCAACAAGGAGGTCCAGACTCAGCTCTGCTTGATTTGGAGCAGGGCAGGTACTGATCATTCCCTGAGCGTCTCCTGTTCTTTCCTGCAGTATATCATAAGTGTGGCTTTTGACCTTCAGTCCGTCACGGCATGCAGTGGGGAGTTTGGGGCTGGGAGTGCAGGATACAAACGTGCCCTGTATTTCTGTGCTGTACATCCATTGCAGAATTGCTTGCAATTGCAAGGGGCTAGGCTTTGCAAGTCAGGTGACACTATGCAGTCTTCTGGTGCCTCAGTGCAGAGCTTTGTGTGAGCTTGAACTGATCTGGCTTAAGCCCTGAACTCAAGTAGTGGCTTTGTAGTTGAAAATCTCATGTGGAAGGAGCCTTACCTGTCCAGCTGAGAATTGTGTGTCTGCTTTCTTTTGCTCTATAGATTTCATCTAATTCTTCCCAAGTGTCTGGGCTTCAAACTTTGATTTCTGTTTGGCAGCAGGATGTCGACAAATGTTGGTTTGCAGTGCCTGACTGCCTTCCTGCTATCTAGTTCCTAATGTCATCCTTCTGGGAGTGAAATGAAGAACTTCCTGCACAAACCTTATTGGGTCAAGAGGCGCAAACTCAAGGAAGTACTGTTCTTTGCCATTCTGCAGACTGTGAGTGTCACTGGTATAACAATGAATGAATTTACAATGATGAATAATATTGAGGTCTTGATGCACATCTCGTTTTAAGATTTGGTAGGAACTACCTGTCCGAGCTGCAGTCCTTTTCACATGCCGGGACTGTGATACTCTGATCACAGCACAGCATCTGTTCTGTAGATTTCATTTAAGCCAGTTTAAAACAGTTTTTAAACTGGTAAGATTATTCAGGGACATTTACTATTATTTGTGCTCTCTTAAAAATGTTCTTAAAGTAGCTAAAGTTTTCACAGTTCTGCTGCAGTGGGTACAGCTGGTCTTTAGGCACAATTTGCCGTCTGCTTCTTGTATTCACTCCTGCTGAGACAGGTTTTATAGCCACAAGGATTGAAATTAACCTTCCTAAATTGTTGAGTGTCAGTAAACCTGGCTGAAAAGGACACAGAGTTCTTTCTGTTACAGGTTTTATATAGATTTCATGTAACTGTAAAAATCTTGGATTATTCAATGTCAGTTTCCAGTTCTGTTCTGGATTATCCTTTTTAAAGTGGAGCCAAGCACAGGGTTCTCCTTATTCATAAAAGTAAATTCTTTTAATAGGCAGATGTAAGTATTCTGGCTGTCTGCAATACCAGTGCCCCCAAATTTGTTACAGAAGACTTTAAAAATCAATGTATTTCTACCTTGCAAAGTAAAATTATCCCTTACATTTAGTCATCCAAAACCAGACATACTATCTGCCTCTCTGCACTCTGTCATGCCAGAGACAGTAAAGACTCTAGCATTATCTTGCAATAAAACTAAACAAAAACCCCAGGCTGGCCAAGACAGAGAATTGGGATGAATTTCTGTATTAATAGCTATTTCATTGTCTACCAGACTTTATATGAGAGAGTTAGCTCTTCTACCCAAACTACTCCATAAGCTTTGATGCTTAGGAACAGAAAGAATATTCCTTGAAATGATTTGGGGAATGAACCCTATGGAAGTCAGGTGTTTGATACTTAGTCAAGTGCAATTAAGAGGGGGAAAAAAGTCACTTAGGAAGTCTCATCTGCTTGGAAATAGAGCTTGCAAGTATAGGTCTTTCCTAAAGGAATTCAGTCTATGCAGAAAGAAACAGAACAGGACTCTAATTGCTGCATGGCCTTACGGCGTCTAATGAGTATGTGGTGCTGGAGAGCTGTGCAGTCTTTCTTTCCTTTATCAGACTGAGGATTCACCTTCAACTCCTTGTACACCTGCATTAAAGCCCTTCTGGGGGAACCCAGAACCATTTCATTGGTTCAGCGTGGTAGTTTAGTTAAATTAGTAACTGGGTCCAAGGACCAGTTTGTTTTCCTTTTTTAGGTTTCCTTTTGCAGTCCTTGAGGGCAGTACTTGCTTCGGGGCAAGTGTCTTCTAAGCCTTACTCATGTCAGGTGAAGCGGTGGTTTCAGGAAGGCTGAAGTCCTTTGTGAGATGGCATTTGACCTTTCTGTATATCTGAGCTGATGTTGCACAGGGTTGCTCTCCACTGAGCGGAAAGGCTGTCTAGCCCAGGCTCTTTGTACCCTTTCTTTTGAATTATCCCAGAGACCGTTAAAAGGAGGAGGAGTTTTTATGTAAGGGACGTTGCACCACTTTGTGAGACAATGTTAACTGTATCTGTGCTGGTGTGTGGAAAAGCGTCAGAGTATTTTAATGCCTCTTTTTTAGATATAATGAAAAGAATTAGCAGATGAGGACACATAGAGAAGTGAGGCTAGTCTTTGCGGGGGGGGGGCTAGACAAAGCTCTCTGATTGTTCTCTCATCTGT
>NW_008796218.1:538864-548686 GCF_000699145.1 Aptenodytes forsteri
GGCTTTTTTTTGGGGGGGGGGGGGCTAGACAAAGCTCTCTGAATGTTCTCTCATCTGAGTGCTTGGCCACAAGAAGCCTGTTTTCTCTGAGTCACATGCTAATCTAACTTTGAAAAATCTTATTGTTCATGTCAGCTGTCACAACCAGAGCAGTTCTTCTGTCTGTGAAAAGAATGGAGACCCCATTAGCACACTGAGGGATTTTTGCAAGCTGTTTGGTGTTTTTCTCACTTTGTATTATCAGTTCCATTGGGAATATTGCGGTTTGTCTGTACTGCATACAGCTTATATCATGTAAAGATACCATATCTGTTTTTAAATCCTTCAGGTACTGAGCTTGTATTCAGGCACTAGTATCGCCACAGCAGCACGGATAAATTAGCCAGACTCAACTCTGTGCTGTAACTACTGCCAGCACCTGGGCATTAGAACGAGATTTAAACTGTCTGGTGTTGCCATTTGTGCTACAGACAAGGAACATCATTGGTTTCATTTCTTTAGGTAGGTTTGAACAGAGTATAACAACAACCTATTCCTCTGTCCTCAGTTTAGATAATGGAAGAGTATTTCTGGATTCGTCTTTGTTAACAGCTGAAATGGTAAGCTAAGGATTGGCTGGGACAAGTTACATGACAGATGTGAGTAAGGGCTTGTTTGATGAACCGTGGCTTTGTATGAGATCAGCATGCTTAGTAAGCACTCATAAAGTTGTCTTGTTCTTTTATGGGATTGCTTGTTTCTGTGACAGTCTTTTAGTCTTCTGCTAACGTGCAGGAGCTAATTGTTACCTGGCAGCATCCACCTTTAGTCCCCGACCCCTTCCAGGAGCGCCTCGGTGTGCGCATGTTTGGCCAGAACTGGTAGTACCTCAGAGCCAGAACACATCTTTCTCCCTCCTCAGATCTTCTTGTCAGAGAAGTGTTCCATAAGAAGCAAGGTCGAGTTTCTTAGAATTCTTGGTTAAAAGGTTGTTACTCATCTATAAAATGAGTGTGCTCTATGGGATGTCAGACTTGATAACTCTGCAATTCTCAGGCAAGAAAGAAGGGCATAGCTCTGATTTTGCTGGGGTGAAGTAGAAGATGCCTGATTCAATTTACAGCTTGCCACTTCAGGACCTTTCTTAGGGTTGGGGTGAAGCTGGTCCTGTGATCTCAACACAGCTCATTGCTTTGAGGTCAAAGCTAAAGATGGCTGTTTCTCTGTGCAAAAGACTTGGTGGCACTTTTCCTGTGTCCCATTCCTGTGAATGGCCAGAGGTAGCCCATGTAACAGACACAAGCTGCTGACCTTGGTGCTTGCTTACCTGCTGCTGGTATTTATTCCAGATGGCACGTATGAAGAAATTATTTTCCTCCCATTTTCATTTACAGGTGCTTATGCTTGGATTTCCTAAGGACGCTGCAGCCTCAAAGACTTACTGCTAATGACAAAATGGGGGGAGGGGAAGTTTCAGCTTGCTGTAACGTTTCACCCCATTGCTATAAATTTATGCAACCTCAGCTCTTCAGCACATCACTCATGTCCAGAGCACCAAATGTCAGGAGCACAATCCTACAAAACATACATACAACTATTGTTAGTTTTAAGGGAAAGACTTTTGCCCTATGATGGTTTGTGCTCATTGCCATGGTTTTAGGCCTGAAAGTTGGTTAGAGATTCTGCAATAGCAGAGGTAAAGCTGAGAGTTTGACAAGCCAAGGCCTGCAAAAGGCATGTCTGCCAGGGGTGGGCGAGTGTGTAGATAGTTCAAAAGGTGTCTTCTAGCAGTGTTTGGTTATTTTTCTGGGGTGTTTTGTGTTTTTTGTTTTATTTATTTAGCAACCCTTAAACAATGGTATGATACATCATGATCTTTAGGGCAAGGGGGTGGGGAGGAGGGGGGTTTGAATTAAGGTGCCTCTGTTCTGACTGTGCTTTAAACAATTTACAAAATATGTTTAAAGCAGCAATGTGACAATTTCCTCAGTGTTAGAAGACCTAAGCCTGTCTTAGATACAGGGGATTCAGGCTCAGTGCTTACAGTGCAGATAGTCAGTGACATGCTGCAAGCGTAGAAGGTCACTGACAGACTTCAGTGGTATCAACCAAGCAGAGTTTGAAGACTTAGTGGCACTTCTGTATCTAATGTTACTACAGCATAATTCAGTAACCTCTGAAATATGCTTGGATGCCTTGAGGCTGAGCTTTACAGTAACATTTACTCCTGACAAGAAGGAGTGCTGGCACTATTTCAGTGTTTCCCTTATTCCCACTGCTAAAACCAACGAGATAGGCTACACTAAAATAGGATTCACTATTTGTGTTCTTGTTAACTGCTTGTAAAATGTAAAAAAAATTACCCTGCTAGATGAAGCGTCTATGCTTTCAGGAACATCAAATGTCTGCAGAGTAAATTGGGAGAGCTGCCTTGAACAACAGCAGGCTCTTCTAGAGGTAATGCGGTAATTCACTGTTCTCCTGGTAACTGAATTAATGGTTTGCTACTTTGCATCAACGCATGGGTTCCCAGACTTCCTAGGAGGTTCTGTCAGTTCTCCTATGGAAAGCTAATGTATAGTCACCCTTCCATTTGATACAGATATCACCATGTTGTGATCTGAAACTTAAGAGTTGTAGCTAAGTCAGTCTTTCCAGAGAAAGTTGAACTGCCTCTTGTTCAAGTCAAACCTTTCCCAAATGTGTATCATTTCTAAATGGTCTTTTAGAATTAAGACTGCAAATGCATTTTTACAAGTAGATAATAAATTACCAGAAATACATGGGTTTGGGTTGTTGTCCTTGCTATTATTTTCTTACATTGAACTTTACTGTATGCTCTCATTGCAAGTAACACGGGCCTTACAAATGGCACACTTCTTTCACACTTCTTCACAAGCTGTTTTCTTGCTTGTGCTTTTTCTTTTTCCTCCTTTCTTGCTCATGCTTCCCCCCCACCTCCCCGCCCCCACTTGCTTGTGCTTTTTCTTCTCTTTTTTCTTTGCACTTGCTCTCCTTTTCTTCCCTCTACTGACTTTTAACTACAGTTACAGACCTCATTCAGGAAAACCACCTAGGATTCATGCCAGGTCAGTTATTAATGATGTATATACCTCAGGATAATGACCAAAACCAGTAACAAACACTTCTCAGAGGCTGCCACAGATTTGATAGAAGCACAATTGCAAGCAAAATTTAGTGTTTTCACAACTGGAAAAGCTGACTGCAAGAATTTGGTGGAAATGTGAAGGAAAGAGTAATATCACTGTCCAGATACAATACTGTATCCACAGATACTGTGATACAATATTCGCTGCAAAATATCCAAGAGGCCACTGCATTTGCAGAAGTATGTACAAACAGGAAATGTGCTCCTTTCCAAGTGTTGCTTATTTTCAGATTACATGGGGAGGTGGTTCCTAGCACTACCAGAAAGAGCAAGGAATTGATTATAAATGTAAGATTACAGGGTAGAAGACAAACAATTATTTATAAAGCTGGTTGACAGCAGGGCCAACAGCATTCAGTGGTGAAAGGGAAGCTGTATGAGTGGATTCCACTGACTTTTGACGCTGCAAACACAAAAACAAAGCTTATGGCTGATAGATTTGTTTTTATTATCATAGAACAGATGAACTAAAATAAGCCAACAATATAATTTTATGCCAACAGCCATCTTTCTAGCACAGGCGGTGACTGACTCAATGTACCCTTCTCCCCCCTCCCTGGGTCTCTGTTCAATGGGGAGCAAATGGTGGTGGCTCTTGCACATGGGTTTTGGACTCCAGTGATCTTACTCTTTTTATTTGTAGAGGTGTGCCTGGGAAAAGAGGAGGCGGGGGAGCAGAGAAAAGAGTATATATGTTGTAGGAGCAATAAGCAGAAAGGCTTGTGGATCCTCTTGCATGCTCACGTGTTGTGACCAGGTAGATAGGATAACTGGAGAATCATGCCCACTTTCAACATGTAGCAAGCCCCTAGTTGCTACTCTAGTCAAGCCAGGACTTTCTTCCCATTCCAAGCTAACAAAGGGCAAGATGCACTCAACGGGGGAGTTTTTTGGCAGGGTAAGGGGCAGTCTATGTAAAATCAAACCGAAAAACAACCACCACCACCACCACCTCCCAAAAAAAAAAAAACCCAAAAAAACCAAACCAACAAACCAACCTGCATTTTAAGCCACTTCAAAGTAAAAGTCACTTCTTATAATATAATAGATATTTTTTTAAATGGCAGGACCACCATCCTAGAAAGACAAAGGGCTTGCACTCAAGACCAAAGAAAGAAAAACAAAAAAACAACCAAACAAAAAAAACCCAACCAAAAAACCCAAGAGTGGCCCCACTCTCAAGCTTGGCTCTTCTCTAAAAACAGCACTCATCATCCATCTGAATAGGTGAAAGGAGGAGTGGACAGAAAATAAAATAAAATTGGTGCAACTTCTCGCCAGGTGGCGCATTAAACCAAAGCTCCATACAGTCCCATACGACTACATGTCCTGTGGTGGCAGCATAATTTCTTTCAGCTTTCATTGCTGTATATGTCTGTATGTATATCTGAACATATACATACACATACACACAGAATATATAATATTGTTTTTAATGTTAGTTTTGATCCTGCAGGAGGGCTCATCTCTCTTTCACATGGTTCTGTGCTCCTGCGCTGTTGCTGCTCCCATTGCCACTCCCGTTACTGCTGCTCCCGCTGCTGCTGCAGAGGACCTCTGTGAGGTCATCCATGATGGTGGTCTCTTTAGGGTCCACGAGGTTGAACTCCCTGATGAATAGGATAAAGTGTGTGTAGAGCGTGTTTAAATGTCCGTGCAGCTCCAGTGCCAAAGTCTCCTTAAAGTGTGAGGAGTAGATATGGGCCAGCACATGGAACAGGTACTTGCAGATCTTCTTCACTAGGGACTCAAACGAGTTTGGGAATTCCTTGCCTGAAAGGAGGACAGAGAAAACACCATGATAGCTCCAGCTGCTCACCTTCAGCCTCACAGCAGCATTTGTTTGGGCTGAACTGTGGGTTAAGAGCAACTAGCCCACCTTATACAGCAGACAACTTGTGGGCCCTGTATCATCCTCTCATCTTGTTCTTTTTACAGGAATTCAGGGGAAGAATCTAAGGAGGTTTTAAGCATTTTCATTTGAAGTTAAGTTTTAAACCCTAAAGGTTCAAAAATCAGGAAGCAAGTGTAATCATTCTTTAAAACCGCAACATTTTTTTCTTACTGGCTGTAAAAATAACGAGATGTTCTTCTGGGTCCTTATCTAGTTTGTCCAGGAGTAGCAGATTTTTCCCCTGGAAGTACATAATGCTTGGGAGACCAATTCACAGATCCTGAAATGGAAGCTGAGGTACACAGGCCTTGGTAGTGCGCAGCAGTTTGACTAACTGTATATAACGACTTTCCTCATTTTGTTGTTGAAATTCTATCAAATGGGAAAAGAAATGGAAGGAAATACTGGGTGCCTTCTATCAGGTGCAGTTGAAATTGTGCTTGCTGGAGCAGTACTGTGCCTGCCTAGTAAAAGACGACTATTGGACAACTACTTTGGTAACACTGAAAGTGAAACTGAGGCAAGCAGAAAAGCAACACCTGCCATCCTGTGCATGATGCACAATACGAAGTATGTTACTGGTCTAAAGTGCACCTTGGCCACACGGACCACTCACTTGCATGCAAAGCCCTCACTGACCTTGAACAAGCATATTTAAAAAAAAAAAAAAAAGTCAACTGCAGCTGACTTACTAGACACTGCCTCTTTCCAAATCAAGATGCCTGTAAGCAAAGGCTACTAGCTTAATGTTTGCTATATTGTAATGTCCAAGTTCCCCAATTATCTGTTGAGGGGGCTCAAGAAGCCAGCTGCTTTTAGTCATGATTAACGCCATAACTTCAGGTCTCTCTTTTTTTCCCCTTAACCAAAGGCATTGCATGTAGCAATCTTGTTAGGATACAAATTTGAGTTAAAGTTACTTTCCTGTTGCTTTTCAATTCTAAAAAATCACATTCTTTTTTAATCTTTGGAAGGGAAGGGAGACTGCAAACAATCTGTGAGACAAGGCCGGGTTGGGCAAGGAAGACAAGCCACATTCTTGGCAATCCAATTTATTTCCCCCTTAATGCATCAGGGCTCTAAAGGAAATAGTAAAACAACAAGAAGGTTAAATTTTACTAGCAGCAGGCTGTATTGAACACATACATGCTGACAGTTTTCAAATTTTTATCCTCTCTGAATACAGGCTAGAAGATCTCAAAATGCTTGAAGAAAAATGTACTGATGATGAAATACAAGCCAAGGGGACAGGATTGTGAGCCTTTCACCCCACTTCATATGCCAACAGTGCAACTCCGTCTTACTGCAAGAATGAACCAAACTTAAAATCTCCCTTAAAAAAACCCCCAAAACATCAAACAAACAAGTGAGAAAGCTGTCTGGTATTAATACATATGCTGAATGCCAACTTTCACCTTACTTATGGCATCTGCGAAGAGCCACAGGAAGCGCCTGTCCAAAAGCAGACATACCGTATTTTGTTGGAAAGACGTCCTCATCTGTCACTAGTTTCTGCACTGAACTCATGACGAAGTCAACATACTGAGGAGCAGTGCACTTGATCTTCTTTCCCCGCTCATCATACCAGTAGTACTGTCTGTGGAGAGAATTGACAGTGTCACCACATTATATCTTGGCTCCTCAGCTCAACCCCTCTAAGAGGTTAGTGTCTAAATAATATTAAACAACAGCTGCAACATTACCAAAATACATCATAGCTGCTACAGAAGAGATTCACTTCAGGGTATCTTTCTACATCAAAAACCTTGAATTTCTGTTTGCCAATTTTGTTTCTCCCTATCAATTTAGTAGTAGTACCAAGCACAGAAAGCCTGCTGACAAGTCTCCATGGAAAGGAGCTCTACTGAGGCAGTGATAACTCCCTCTCCATGACAGACTGAGAGTTTACTTACAGTCTATAGAACTGTACAGGAAAGCATTATATAACTATTTTAAAAGGGCAACAACATTGCACAGTGATACACTGGTGATCTTCTGATACTTAACATCACAAAACATAAATTAGTCTTGCCGTGTAATATTATTAAACAGACAGAAGGTGGCTCCAAAACACCGGTTTTTCAAGCTGGTGCTCTGAAGTACTGGCAGCATTTTTAAGCGCTGCAAATCCTGTTCCAAAATCCAATCTGGGGAAAGTTTTCAGGACCCTTCTGCACATCCCTACCAGCGTGCCTTAAGAACTCTGTTCCTTTGGTTACAGACTCCCCAAAACATCTGAGTTTACATTTGACTCTGGAACGGGTGAATAATCCTGTTGGATCTTAAGGAACAGGAGACATCCGCATATTGCCTGGCTCTTCAAAAGCAACCCTAATTCAATCAGTTAGCCATAATCATCTTGATTAACTGCAGCCATCCCTCACCTGACGGAGAACCTGCAGGCTACAAAAGCACTGAAGGTTTGTTCCTTCTTTTTTTCTTTAAGTCATGGTTAATTAAAGCACCTCTGACTGTTACCAGGAGCAGCTATCCATCACATTAGGCACATACAGTGAGAAATGTTTTACAGATAACGAATTTGGCAAAACACTCTTTACTTTTTTTATTTTGTTTTTGCCTGTCACGTTAGCGGTATCTTGAGTTCTAGTTCCTGAACTTTTCCTTCAAACAGTCTAAGCTCCAGGCACAGTCCTGTATCATTATGGGACTGATAAGAAATCCATTGTACTGGTCTTCCCCGAACACAGCATAGGTGGGGTTTGCTGATGACCTTTGGAAGCAAGGTTGGAAGTGCAAGACACCTCACCCAACACGAGCCCATAAAGCCAGGGTACCATTTTTTGCCTATCTGTTTAGCTCCAACTCTGCTGGTGTGGGCTAATGATTTGTTATCTGACATTGCTCACACAAATCACTAAACAAGCCTCGCTGTAGCACTAGACAAAATACCACTTCAGCATGACGTTTAGCCACCTTTGAAAACTTTTTTTTTTGGCACAGAAGATAAAGATTGAATGTTTTTTCTATGCCTAACAGGACTAGATTGCATTGAACTGGAAGGATGTATACACGTCACTTGGAAAGTGAAGTTTTATGTATACTGACCAGCAGAACAGTCCTGAAGCAACTAAAGAAAAATGTTAAGTAGCAAATGAAAAGTTTTAATTTACAAAGTGTTTTCATTGCCCTGAAAGATTCTTCAGGGACCTGAGGGTGGTGAGGTGAAGACACTAATGACACTGTTCATGCCCCAAGCCATATGAAAACAAGAGGAAGCTGCAGAAATGAGTAGTTCAAACTTTTAGAAGAGGAAGGGCAACGGAAAACTAGTTCTGCAAACATTTAAGGTTTAGAATTTTTGTTTCAGCTCATTTTCAGCATGTGGTGCTTGGTCACTCTGTTGTTTACTAGAGAGGGCATGATTGACTGCAAAAGGGCATAAAAAGGTGAGCAAGTGGATGAAAACAGCAGGAGTTAAAAGCTCTTTGTAGAGCTATGTCAGGCATCACAAGTAGCATTTGGGCCCTTAGGCGCAGACTGTGTTCTTCATCACTGCTTACTTCCTTTATACAATCCACATATAAGGAATTATACAATGTAGTGCACAAACACAAGCCACCTCATTTGTCTAGTCCTGCAGTAAGCTGGAGCAAGACAGTTCTAGGCAACTCAGACTTATTTTGGGTCTTAAGACAATGCTTGTTGCCAAGAGCAGAAGCAGACTGGTCTGTCTGTACCTCAGCAGTTTTCTCATGCTGCAGAAATCCTCAACTGCAAGATAGAAAGCGTAGTTTAGAGTTGCCCTTAGGCACAAAAATGAATCTGAATAATTTGATTTTAGTTAAAAGAAACAGTTTGGCAACTGTACAAGTTCACTTACATGAAAATATAAGTGAATAGATCTGCTGTAACATCCCACTGCATACCCTTTTTGCCTTTCCTAGAGAACATTAGGCTAATTATGCAAAACAGGAATTTAAAAGAAGAATCATTAACAATAAGGGGATAACTGCAAGGATTGTCCTGTTGATTAGAATCACGTGTCTTCCTCATGTTTCAAGTGCTGTGAACAGAGTCTTCGCAGGTCCTGGAGGAAGAGAGGAGCCCCTGACATGCCACGAACACCTGGTACGCGGTTCCCACCCATGCTGGAGCTAACTCCGTTAACAAGATAGGAAGCAGGTTGGGGCCATCGAAGGGCTCGGCTGGGCACAGAAGCCTAACTGCATTCCACCACTGGCACAGTGACAGTACAGCCCCATATTAGGCAATGGATGGGAAGCAGAAAGGACAAGAAGACGACACCTAAAGGCACTTTTTCAAAAAGTGCTCACATGATACAGATTTTGATTATTTTATTTCCTATGTAAAATTCTGGCAGATTTAAACTTCCCCAGTATGGAGAACATGAGGAATTTGCAGCTCCATTCTAAATCCCAGGGAGAAATTACTATGATGCAAATAATAAAGTATAACACATATGAAGTCACAGCACTGCATCTTAATATATGTACATATTTTATCCCTTTTCCTCTAAAACATTCTGGGTTTGTGTTGATGACATAGAAGCCAAGGCAGAACAGAAGTTACATCAGTATGTAAGAAAAGCTTCTGGAAGGAGGGAAAGGCAAATGCTGTGGAGATTATGTGGACTGGAAAGGAAGGAGAGACAGTCCTGCTAGAAATACCAAAAGATGGGTTATGAAGAAAGCATGATGGCAAATTGTATCAAATGCAAGGGCTTGTCAGCAACTCGGAATAGCTTTGATAGTTTGATAGGGGCAAAGCAACGTTTAGATGGGGGGGGGGGGGGGGAAAG
>NW_008796218.1:549158-569514 GCF_000699145.1 Aptenodytes forsteri
GTGGGGGGGGGGGGTGTGGTGGTGTGGGGGGGGGGGGGGGGGGGAAGAGAAAGGAGCCACCATGGAGAAGCATACAGCTCGGGGAACTTATAAATATAAGAAAATGCAAAATGTGCAAGTTTGAGTTAAGATTTCTAAAAGGAAATAACCCTCCATATGCAGACACACTAAGGGCAAGGTAGACATGACAAAGGATATTTTAAGATTAGAAAAATGAGTGATAAGTAATTACCAATTAAGGGATTTCACCAGGCCAAAATGAGACCTTTCACTCTTATCTGTGGGCTGCCTAGAAGTTTGCATCCATCCTTGATTTCTGCCTCAGGAGTTTTCTAATCTCAGCCTCATGAACAGCACTTACATACGCTCTTAGTTACTCCACTCACTTCAGCACTTCTGAGAAGTTTTGCCCAAATGTCAGCTAGAAAACCAGTTTACAGCTTACGGTGCTTTAAAGCTAGTTTGTGTAATAATAAGCTATAAAGCATACTAAATCTAAATAGTAAATACTGTGTTATAAATATAGTACCTGCTTTACAGCAAGTGATAAACATATTAATGAGCAAAATTAAGTAATTCCCAAAGTTACATTCATGCCACCCCTCATTAAATTTTGAAGATAACTGGCCATTCTGGTATTTCTCTTGGCATTATCCCACCTTGCCAGCAAATGCTTCCATCTGTTCTACAAGACGACTAAGTTTTGGTCAGATGTCTCTTAGTAACCCTAAGCAGAAATTCTCTTCCTCATTGTGTGCAGATGGCTGTGCTATCTCATGTATCTGACAGAGGGCTGAAAGCTGCATCTGTCTGCAGTGTGTCAGTTGGCTGGAGCTTCTCTGAGATGTTAAAACCTTACCTCAAATATTTAACTGCAACTGGTATTTATTTTGCCAGCAAATCCTCTAAACTTAGGATTGAGTATCTGCAGTGCATTTGAATGCAAAGTAACTTGACAAGCAACCTGTTCTCAATAGTTACTTCAACATCTCAACCATAAATACAAAAAGCCTTCCTTAGGTATGACCAGAATGGTGTGATCCAAAACACGCCTTAGAGAACTGGGCAAGGAAAACATAAAAGAGGAACAGAATGCAGACCTTCATACTGAACTACTTAAGAAATCAGCACTGAAAAAAATGGCAAACTGCACCCTTATTCCAATTCTGTGGCAATCTAATAGAGGTAGATGCTATTTTATTCCAAAGTACCTGAACAAACAGATCACAGCCACAGAAGGTCAAATCTGGAGTGTCCATCAGGTTAATCAACAACTGACTCTAATGTTTAGGTGATACTCTTTCTATACTGGAGACAGGTCAGAGGCACAATAAATCGTATCAACTGGTGTTTCTCCAACACAATAAGCATGTCCTTACCCTACTTCATTACAGTAAGATTTAAAAAAAAAAAAAGAAGGAAGGGGGGTGGGGAAGTGACATACAGCTTTGCAATAGTCATAATTGGATATGAACAAATGAGCATCTTTGAGGCAGTTCTCCATGTTCCATTTAGGCATATCTCTTCCAAAAGGGAAGAGCTAGGAAAGGCAGAACTTAAAGATAAGGATCATCCAAAATTGTCATTAGAGATACTTGGAGAACACAATTATGAACAGGGCCTTCAAAGCTGAACTGTATTGAGGTGTACAGCTAGGTGATCTCACCTCTGTGGTTTTTTCATAGACCCGCACACTTGATAGAAGAATGAAATATGCAGCCTACAGTTTGCAAACATGAATCAGTCATCTGCCCCCAAGTACAGGAAGATACTTAAGTTGTTATGATTTAGCTAAACACAAACCGTTTCAAGTGCTTCACCCAAGTGTAGACATGCTTCCTGTTATTCCCAAATAGTGCAATTTTTCAGTTTTCCAAAACAAAGGATAGGAACATTCTGCTATCAGTCCTCACCACTAAAAATACAGACTACAGCTGGAGCCACCTACAGGCACTTCCTTTCTTTATTCTGCAGCGTAAATTGCATACAGAGAACTCTTGTTTAAGACTCACTAGAGCAGAATGGAGCAACACTTACATAGGTTCCCTACCACCACCTCCCTTTAGCCACTATTTCCCATCAGCCAAATGGAGAAACAGTTAAACTCAGTCCTTTGGACAGCCAGTGCTACATCAGGAATTAAAACAGGAGAAAGCATGGGAGCAAGAGTCAAGAAAACACTCATCTTACTGATCACCATTTCTCATTTAGAGACATGCTGTCTCCTTTTGATAAAATCTGGGTCCAGCAGAGATTTATTACTTTCTGTTCCAGCCTGCTTTCAAAGTCCCTAGCATGGCTTTTAGTTCTCTACTGACAGTTATCTTTCCAACTTCTACATGCAAAAATATCCTCCATACACTCTGCATTCTTCAGCGTGCTCTCAAAGAAAGCCCCTGATATTAATTTCAAGTGTACAAGATAGCCCAGTGCATTAAGCAAGGATTCCTTTCTAAGCACTACGTAATTATTGTCAGAGATAAAATACATTGCTCGGTTCTGTTGCATACATTCCCTGGGATGTTTGTTTGATGTACTATAACATTAACTGCTTAGTCTTCTGTTTTAAAATCCATCTCAACTAAATTAATCCCAGGAAATGCAAGAGGAGGGAAGAAAAGGACTATCAACACATGTGCTGGAGAAAAAAAACCCAAAACACAACAGGCTTATTCATACTGGACTGGATCTCGTATTCCATCATGTTGGACTGTGCTAATCAAGAGCAGGAGTTATGGTAACTTTTTCTTATATTCACCATGTACAGTAAAACTACAAAGCTTTCTTTCATAAGTGACAGCTAGCATTGGCTAGCATTAAAAAAGTCTACTAAGTCCTACAGGGGGAAAGTGCCAAACCAAAACGTTTTCCTTACTCTTTGCAAAGCTGCCACTTGTGTCCTCTGTGCCCAGGGGCTTGGGCAGAAAGCCAGTGGCTCACGTCAGGCTAGAGGTTATCTGTCAGCAGCCTGGTGCTCTGTCAGCATTCCAGCTATCAAAAGCACCCTCTGAGGTTTTCGCAATTCGTTTATCCTCCCTGGCCTTCTATGGAATCCCAGCACTGTTACCAGTAAGGACAGTTTTGCCTTGCTCTTCTTCCCCTCTCCCCCCAAGCTACACACATGGTAATTTGCCTCTCTGATCTGACCTTATAAAACCAGCTCAGAGCAGTCAAAGATTCTCATCCTTCTAGTCCTCCACAAAGACAGATTTCCACCACCCCTCACTGCTGAGGGGAGAGAAGAGGATGTACAGCTGCCACACTCTCACTAAGTAGAGATCTGCTGTAAAACACTTGCCCAATGCCATCTAATACCAATATCCTCCCCCAAGCAACTCTGAAGACTTCATGGAAACCCTGTAATTGTAAATATCGACTTACGTATTGCACACTGCCATGGTCTGACATGACTCTCCTGTACAGAATTCTGAGATTGTACTATACTGTAAGTTGATGTGATGAAAGAAAGTTGTTGCTGAAAAATAAACACAAAGGAAAGAAATTCAGAAGTAAAATACTTTCAAACACTGGTTATCCTCCAGACAATTATTTAAATACAGCAAGTGAAGTGACCTCAGAGTCTTGAGCTTGCATACAAATTTGAACATGATTTAGCTAAATGAGTCTAATGATGAACTGCAAAACAAAGAGGTACATAGAATAAAAGCTCTTGTTTTGATTTAAGATGAAAGCACCATGATGCATCAGCTCTTATTACTCACTAAGCAGCAAGACTGGAAAGTATCTCCGTCATCAGCCTCGCCTTTACAGTAGAATACTCTACTACAAGCTGAAGGCAAACAATTTGCTACCTTCTTTTGAATTCAGGCACAAAACATACAGTGGCTAGAAAACAGCATTAGTACTTCTCATGACATATCTCCTTTTTAAAAAAACAGCATGAAAACTAGTACACTTCTACTTTTTAAAAATCTCCTGAGATAATTTAACATCTTAATACTCCTCAGGGGGCACCTCACTATTTCTTAACAAGTCTCTATAAACTTTCCTAGTGTGCAGTTTAAAGTAGTTTCTTGCTACTACCACATTCTGTTAAAAATGTAAACAAGACTGGGTCATAGCTGCAGGTTAGTACTGGCAGATGAAGCAGAAGCACAGGAAAGTATTGTAAATCAGAACTGAGATGCACAGATACAGCGTTCAGTCACAGCAGTCAGTCATGTCTCTGAGTTCTGGCTTGACTACAGCTCAAATTCACAGTAATTCCACCAAAGCTTGGAAGGAGTGGGGAGAAGAAATCCAATCAAAAGACTTCAAAACTTCTGGCTTTAAGCATAACTTGCTTTACATACAAATAAACTACCATTTTTACAATGCTTCTGGAAGACCAATAGCTTGAGTCAGAAATGTGCTGAACCAGCCAGTTTAGCAAATGGTCAAAGGGAATCTGATGGTCCTCAAAAGAGCATCAAAATCTTTAATGCCCTCAGTGCCACAGTGAGGGAGTTGGAAGGAGGAAACTCATCAAGGCTTCCATGCTGCTGAGCACAGTTGGTTTGTACATAAGACAGCTTAATTACTATTCAAGGTATAATGACATGCATTATGCAGTAAGCATAAATAGTCATTGAGTATTTTTCTAAGCACTGAAAACAGTAAAAAGAAACAGAGTGAACGAATGCCTTCTTGCGTGTGGACAGCGAGCTCAGAGCTGTACGATCACAATACTCACTGTTGCTGGCTAGCCACTCGTTGAGGTCTATTTCTCGTGGTAACATCACTAGCTCCTTAAATTCGAAGTCAGTAATTCTGGATTTTGTGTATTCTGGCTCTAGGTAAAGTTTCTTCTCTTCCGGTGCTGGCTTTTTACCATTTGGCTTTCCCTTGGACTTCCTGCAAGAGATTAAAAAGAGAGAAGAAAGGTTACCTTTACTGTTGATGAACAGCTACAGAAATCCTAAAGAAGCTGGTTTATCCAAACTCCTGTATTTGTGTTTACATTGCTCTTCCTGCCTTCCCTCCCCTTAGCTTGATTTTTGTTTTATTAAAGCAAAAGATAGTTTCTTAAAAAGTGTATTTGAACTCAGTCACTTTTTTCAAGTAACACTGGAAGTTCTGAATGGCATTAAGAAACTTGAGACTGAGCTGCTCCATCTCCATTGCCCTCTTGTCAGTTTAGATTGCAAATTATTGGGAGAGTGACAGTCTCTCTTTATGCCTGCAAACGTGACAGCAGAATGGCACTCTGCCTGAAGGAGCTACTCTAATGCCAGTATACTAACAATCTGCTACATCATACAGTTAACTGGCACCTGCAAAACAGGCATCTGAGGGACAGTAAAAGCAGACTGCTGCAAGAAGATAGCTCTCAGTTGGAAAAATGCTCTTTCCACACAATGTGCGGTACTGCTTATTCAGAGCTACAGCATTCCTCGCTACTTCAGCCCAACGTTCTCAGAGATACCAGAAGCCTTCTGGAAGTCAGCATCTGTGACTCCAGCTAGAAGCACTGATAAGTACAAGAACACCTGCCTTCTCAACTCCCGGGATACTTGAGACAGAAAGATCAGAGTTCATTTTTTTCTGAAAATCCTTTAAAATCAGATGCATTATGAAATAACATTCCATTTGGATTTATAAAAGCAGACAAACCACATTCCATAAAATGCATTTATCTCCATGGCATATTGTGACTTTTCATCTCCCATTTCTAAAGTGTTTGTTGTAATCACTAGAGTTTTCCTCCCCTTACGTTTTTAACATCCTCAAACTAGACTCTCAACCCAACCCATATTCCTGGGCCGTGGGTTCAGTAAGGACTTCTGAGGAAGGATGGCGGGTCAGCACGTCGGTCTTTTAGGCTATGTAGTCAAACAGATGCATATCCATGTGTTTCTACAGTTAAAAAAAATCCACCTAACCAGAGACAGAAGATATATTTAATGGTGAGGGACAAGTGCAGTAAGGCAATACTTATTGTGCACTATCACATGAATACAAGGAGGAGATGCCAGGATTTTTTAATGTCAGGTTTTCTTGGTAAAAGAGGTTTTTAAGGATCTGTAAAACCAAGACAAGCCCACCTTTGCAGATGACTGCATTAAACTTGCTGTTGAAACTCATCTAGATCTCATCCAAAGGAAACTGACCTCGTGTTCTGGCTCTTAACACACTTTAAATAATCTGCCAACTGTGCCCCATCTGAGATACATACAGGCTTGATTTTTGCTGTGAGGATGGGATGCACATCTTTCCTGGAATGATGTTTGAAGCGTCAGTGCTTTCACCAAAGAAAGTATGATTGTTCAGATTTCTCTCTTTATGGGCTTTTTACTGATCTGTTCGTTCATTAAACCCGTCTTCAGAATGACTCATCATCCACATCATCAGCACTGCAGTAGGGAGAGACCGAGATTTGCCTTCCACAAGAAAAGAACGCCATAACTTACTAGAACTTGGTCACCAGCACTGCCACTGTTTACTGTCTTGAACTTGCATTGAGTCTTGTCATACTTCTCTCTAACCAGTGAATTAAGATTAGAGGGACTTTAAGACTTCAGGAAGGCCATCATCACGGAAAAATCAAGGAAAACTTAGTGACAGCAGCACAATATACACTTACACCGTCACAATATATTTACAAACCACAGATGTGCAGAAAGCACTGTAGGAGGCCTCTGGTAGGAAAAAGATGGTCACACTTTATTTCCATATGTTAATGAGAAAGGTAGATTTTGTGGTTAGAGAGAGGATGCCTGTGACATAGAACATCTTTTCAAAGAATACAGATACAGTATGAGAATAAACTTAAACCAGTATCTGTGAAAATTAATTTACCACATAGCTGCTATTGCACGTTTCCTGCCATCTCCTTTTTCCACAGCAGTCCAATTCAAATGAAGCCTGCAAGATTTGTCCCTTACGTTTATTTAATGAAGTAACCTGGACTAATTCTCACAGTTGCTCCGCAAGGGCTGTTTTAGGACATGCAAAGTCAGATGTTCCTCAGCACAAGGCTCTTAATACACAGGGGTTGCTCAGTTAGACCAACAGCTCCTGGCTGTCAGCTAACTATTCTTGTCTTCAAACCCTTACATTTGCTAGATCTTGTTTGAACCTCATCATGTAAAAATAAGCCACAGATTAGAAAGAAAAGTCCATGAAAGCAAGAACTACAGGAGGGCCTTAAAGGGATTTAAAGAAGCTATGAGAGATATACTTAATTTATGCTTGGGCCTAAGACTTCAGATTTTCACAGAACTTGAGATAATATTCAAGGAAAATGTAATAGCATAAAACGAGTCTCGTTCGACAGTCTGTAACCTGACTTTATAGCAGATGAAGCAACATAGTTTGACCTCTTACTTTTGCAGGAATACCATGTTAAGACTTGAAACTACCTTACCGTGACAGTCAACAGCATAAATACAGTTGAAACTATGTACTTGGCCCTGAGCTAGTAAAAAAATACTCCAGGCCACTGATTTGCTTAATTCCCAGCACAGGCTGCCTTACTCCGACGCTGCTGAAACCAAGCCTAGCACACTCCATACAGCACCTTCATACCTGCTGGGCCTCTGACAGACAACATTAAGGTCTATTCAGAATATACTCTTTAGGGTTTTTTTCAGCTGGTTGGGTTTAGTGTTTTTTGGGTTTGGTTGGGGGGGGCAGCATTCAGGCATGGATAAGTTGATTTTTGAAGAAAATTATAGTTCCAGTAACAATCATGCAGAAAATACCTTCAACTTCAGAGACTGGTTTGACAAACCGCATTAACCACACTTGGGGACAAAACTTATCAGTGAGAAGTAGTTTGGATAGAACAGAGTTTGTGTCTTTGCTTTACTTCAGGATACTTAAACCAAGGGCCCCAGGTTAGGGCTGTGCCACGTCAGCTAAGAGCAGTCTTCTGAGGAGGAAGAGGGGAGAGAGAGAGAGACGAAGAGGTCAAAGACAGTCTGTCATAGAGCCAGGCTGTGGAGGGAAAGCACAGAAGGAAGCCAGACATGAGAGGCTGAGGCAAGCCTTCCACTGAATAGCTATGGATAGTGTATACCTCATTCTCACTTCAGCATCTTCTCCCCATTTCAAGAAAAGAAAAAAAAATTCAACACTAAATATACTTCACAAGTTTGCTAATGCAAACGACTATACATAGTCCTTTTACAAAACCCAAACCCCCTCATTTCCACACAAATGACAGTTCTCTGTTAGATTAGTACATGCAGCCACTTTGCATCTTTTCAACAGATTGAGTAAGTCTTTCCACAACTGCCTTGTGCTGGAACTGGAGCACTTCAAACAGAAGCTTCCTGAAGGACCCCATGCTCTGCCCCTTTCCAAAGCTTTGGCTTGGTTTAAAAAAGAACCTGACTCATGGGTATCGTCACTGAACCTGCAAAACGTCCATAATCACTGATATCAAAGGGTTTATTCACACCACTGAAACCTGAATGTCAAATCACCATGGCAGTACAAACTTCTTTTTAACCTTTTGCAGCTGCTGAGAGCTAAAGGAAGACCACAGAAATTGTTTCTACCAGCAGATTTTCATGACCTGCATGCAGTGCAGTTGGGATACTACATAGCCCAAATATTGGAAGTACAAACTAAAAAACCTCCAGCCTTAAAAACATCAAGTTTTGAAGTGGACCACACATCTTACCTCAATTAGGCAGAACTTAGGTTATAAAGTCAGACTTACTCATATTAATTGAGTCATGCTCAGTCTAGGCTATAAAACTGTGGGTTTAGTTTGGAAACTGCAATACGAGTCAATACTAAAGCATTTTCTTTACAGACTTACAAAGCTGGAGCATACAGCAGTATGGAGAAAACAGTTTTAGAAACATGATTACGTATGATTAAGAATCAACAAATAATAGTTCCATATTCTAGATAAACCAAAGCTCATACATTCACAATTACCAGAATTACCAAACAGTGTAAAGTTTAGAAGTTAGCTTCCCTCCTTCTGCTCTCCCCTACCTCCAAGTTCACTTGTTTCAGACTTGTAAGAAAACACCATCTACCTGGAACCAACTCCAAATGTGCAAAGCGAAGCATCCGTTACTACCTTTGTTGTGAGCTGTTCACATTCAACATGCCTTCCTCAATTTTTCATTTTATGTTTAAAGTACACAAATACGAAAAATTGTGTGTAGCCATTTCTGAGATGTCCCAGAACAGCCTTGTAAGTAAAGACAATACAGCGAGCATAAAGAAGCACAATCAGCAACAGCTCGTTCAGCCTGCTTTCAGTGAAAGGAAAAGTAAGAAGAACAGTATAGTTTTACTGCTCTATTCAGGAAACACCAAAATCCATGACCTGTAGGTGATTACTTACTGGAAAACGTAACTAAATGTCATATAAGACCACAAAAAGGGCAGTACCTTTCAAAACACTGCTATAGGCACCCTAAAGCAAACCGAAGTCCTGATTCATGTTACCTGTGTCTTTCTAAAAAAATAAGAGAATTCTGCTAAATGTGTCTTAACACATCCATGTCAGATCAACTGTCTCTCCAAAGCAGCTGGAGGAATAGCTGTTATGCAGCAGTTTGGTGAAGGTCTGTCAAGAGGTTAGACCAAAACCTGTCTATCAGTGCTTAACTACTAATGAGGGAAAGAAACATCTTTAGGGAATCCAAGGAGACAGCACTCAGCAGTTTTTATTGACAGGCAAACCAAAGTACAAACTAATTCTTCAGATAACTCCCAGGATAGGTTTGTGTTTGTTTGGTTTTAAGCACTCAGTTGAATATGATGCCACAGGCCAAGTCACACTCACGAATAAGTTTCAGAGAGGGAAAAGTGATGGGAGATGGCAGAAGAGAGGTCACTCGTCTAAAGTCTAAGAAGAAGGTTCAGCAAACTGGCTCCCACCAAAGACAGTACATTCACAAATGCTTCTAGCAGGGCTTTCATATTCAGCCTTGTGTTCAGCTGAGAAAACACAGCAGCTGGAAGTTTGCCTGGATTTCACTGGAGAAAGAGATGTAGAAGACACTCCACCAAGTGACAGGCCCACTGGGCTGTGATGATTTTTTTCCTCTGGTCTAACTGCTTTGTTAAGATCAAGTAAAACTGCCAATTTCCCAGCTTGTTTTCTTATCCCATCTCAGTTAATAAAGATACTCCTCTAATCTCTCTCTCTCATCTCCTTCTTGATCAGATGCCCTGTAGTTTCTTGGTTTAAAAAACCCCACACTTTGGAGCATCTTCAAAGCACCATCCAGGTATTAATTTAGTTTTAAAACCATACAAGGAAAGTATTATTCCCATTTCATAGCAGAAACTGGCTGTAAGGTTCAAAGTTTTTTCATGGTTTATTCATGGTACAAATACTAAAGATGTGCTTCAGTTTAAACTGATACGGTTTGTTTGGAAAGAAGCACATGTGAAGCAATCTGACTTAGCTGAAGAAGTATCAAAGACACAATGTCCACTACGTGGACATGCTTCATAACTGATGTAGTTCACATCACTTTGGAATTGTACCAGGCATCCATGGTTTTGGTCATGAGAATCTGATTTATTTCAAGGTTTATCACACAGAGGGAATACTAGTGATTTATTAAATGCCAAACTTCCCTAAACTGATCATGCAATTTAAGATTATCTCTACCAATTCAGGATTCCTTTTTTCCAGAGGGAACCAGCACAGCTATAATAATTTCTTGCTGTCTCTAGCAAGCTGTGTAGTTTCTTACACTGCATCTGAAACTGAAATCTCTTCAAGGACAATGATGCTTCAATCACCATCTCCTACCCTTCACACCCAACTAACTACCCTTGGGGTGAGTGACTGTTTATTTTTTCTTTTTTAAATACAAGTAATTGGTGGCTTTCCTCTTTTTACTACCAGATAGAAGAGTAACTTTAGAAAGTTAAAAAGTTTATTAAAAAAACCTATAGTAGTGAAGAGCAGAGCTGCAGGCAAAACTCCAATCACTTTGTGCCCTCCGGATCATGCACCAGTTTCAGGTTCCAGCCAAGTCTCAAACACACTGATTTCCATTTGAAAATTGACAGAGCAGGTCCAACAGGCCTTACATGGCAAATGTGTCTCCCTGTTTGCAAACCTCAAAATCACAAGCCATCTCAAGTCTGTGGGGATGAAAATCACCAGATGCTTATTTTGTGATTAATAATATTTATTTTTTTAGTAACTGACCGTATTTCTTATCCAAGGTTAACTGGTGTAATCCTAGCAATCCCCAGCAAATTTAGAAGAGAGCATGTCTCCACTGTGACAATCCAGCTGTGATGTGTTCAGTCAGTGTTGGTGAGAGGAGAGTAAAAGCCCCACAGTTCATAGCAATGCATGCAAAAGTGGCACAAAAAGAAAAATCTATTTTAAGGAAGATCAAAAAATAAGATGCCCAGAGAAACGTTATCAAATTATATTTAAAAAGTCACTTAAGGTTTTGGGAGTTATTTTCAAGTAACCTAGCTTGCGCTTTATAATTTGTATAGTTCACAATCTGGAAAATTTTGGGGTTGAAATGGTACATTCCCAACTAAAACATTTATGTGGAAAACTTACAGTCTCCAACAGCAATGCCATATCCCACCTCACCCAGGTGTACCTCTACACTACCGAACTACTGGATATATGAAACTATCTTGGCCTTTGATTTTCATCCTGTAAGTTTTTCCTTTCTTTTTCAAGTGTCATGTTTTAAAATATCCTCCACTGATGAAGTATTACAGAGTGATGTACTCCTGCCAAAACCTACTTTCTTGGTAATCTGAGGATGGGGTTTAGCTTCTTAAAACAAGCCAACACAGAATTAGAGGGGCAGTAAGCCAACATTTTAAAAGTGTCTTTTAGGCCAATCTTTATGAACACTTTCATGTTTTTATATTTTCCAGTGAATAAGGGTTTATAATTCAAAATTAAAGGTATACTAGATCTTTTCGTTTTAGCTTCTCTCCCCTTCTTTGGGTAAGGAATCAAATAGGATGTGAGTGGAACAGAAGAGGGAATAAAATACATTAAGGTAAAAAAATTTAATATGCAAGCTCTCTCCTTCTAATGTACTCCCTTTGCAGAGGGGAAAAACCCAAAGCCATCCATAGAAGGCTACAGCTTTGTAAGGAAAAACAGATTAGCTGCTCACAGATGTACTTGTTACCTTTCCAGTTTTTTCTGTGATGCTTTACTGGAAAGAAGTTATCAGTTAATTTCTGGTTAGAAATGTTCTGCCTAAGTATGGGAATCCTGAACCCATTCATAGCAGGAAGGAAACAGTTTTATGAGCTAAAATTTATGAATCCTGGTGACAAACTCCCACCAAGAACAATGAAGCAGCAGGTTACGCCAGTTTTTACAGGACAGGAACAAACTCTTGAAGGCTGTCCAGTTTCCTACCCCAGAAGCCCACAGTTTTTTTCTCCTCAGTTAAGTACAAGGACTGGAAGCTTAGAGGCGCTAGGCAGCTTAGAAATCACTTCTTGGTAATTCAGTGTCTTTATTTGTATAGCAGGCAAGAAAAGGGGAATAACAAGTTTCATTTGAACACCAGAAGAGTTACCCTTCCTTTGAGAAAAAGCGAGAGACTATATTTGTATTTCTCTCTTTCTTTAAAACCATACAAGATTAGTATCTCTGTGGAGATTTTTCTGCAATCCCACGTCCTGTTTTAACCCAGATCACTGCTAAGTCTTCAGCTGAAAATGCCGTGTGACAGCACACCCAGAACACAAATCCTGGATGTACATATACATGTTCAGGATTGGGAAAGAAGAGAGAACATCAGGGAAGTTGTGTAAGGTATTGGAAAGCAAGAGCAAATCCTGGTGCAGCATACAGTAAAATTGTTCTCGGATTGCTGCAGTCAGACTGTTTCTCCAGGGCTTAGGGAAGGAGACTAAGCTTTTTAAGACAGTCTCCATTCTGATTTCCTCTTGCCCCAGGTCTCTGACAGACCCCTCTGACCTCAGTTTCATTCTTCCCCTCTCCTGCCCTGGGTTAGCTCCAGGGCTCGGCTGCTGCGCAGGTCTAGGGGGGCTGTGCAGAATAAAATGTCTTTGGCAGCATTTCTGGCCCTGCTTCTTCATTTTTGTTCTGTTTTTAAAAGTTACTAATAGTTTACTTAAGAGGAGGAGGAAAGAAGAATGTACCCTACATGCCAGGGAAACTTTTTCTTCTGGATTCTCATAGTGGCTCTTTGCCTTAAAAGGGAATCTTTGCTTGGCCTCTGGATGCTCTGCTGTAAACAGTCGGTGCCAAGGCATGGCAGGCATGTAAAGGATGACAAGTGCCATAACATTGTTTCATAATGCTGCTTCTCAACAGAAAGCCCAAAACATTCCATAGGGCCAAACTGAGTTCCAGCTGGTGCTGCTGGCAAAGCAAGGACAACATGGGGCACCTGCACACACTATGTCTCTGTTTCTGGTACATCAGGCCTTTCCGTTCCCTTTTGTAGGACTCCCCACCCACCTACTGGTGAAGGGTCTAGACCACAAGTCTTATGAGGAACGGCTGAGGGAAGGGGGGTTGTTTAGCCTGGAGAAAAGGAGGCTCAGAGGAGACCTTATCGCTCTCTACAACTACCTGAAAGGAGGTTGTAGCGAGGTGGGTGTCGGTCTCTTCTCCCAAGTAACTAGTGATAGGACAAGAGGAAATGGGCTCAAGTTGTGCCAGGGGAGGTTTAGATTGGATGTTAGGAAAAATTTCTTCACCGAAAGGGTTATCAAGCATTGGAACAGGCTGCCCAGGGAAGTGGTGGAGTCCCCATCCCTGGAGGTATTTAAAAGATGTGTAGACATGGCGCTTACGGACATGGTTTGGTGGTGGACTTGGCAGTGTTAGGTTTACGGCTGGACTTGATGATCTTAAGGGTCTTTTCCAACCTAAATTATTCTATGATTCTACTTCTCTCTCTCCTTCTCTCTTCCCTTGCATGTCACCTCCCAGCGCTAGCTCAGTGTTTGCCATACTGTTTGCCCATAGTGGCGTGTCACCTGCATATTAACTGCTTTTCAGAGTACAATGCTGAAACTCCCAGGTATTTGCTGGTGGCCAGATACCACTGCTGCTCCTTCTCCTCTGCTTAGGATCCCCCATCATCTCTTCAATGCAGCTCTGGGAAGAATGGCTACAGAGGCAAGGCCAGGCATGCGAACAGCTCAGTTAATACTACAAAAATGTGCAGAGTGCATTCTTGTGGTAAAACACGCTGGACTAGAGTTTCCTTTCTTCTCTGGGCACACCTCCCAGAACTCCTCCCCCAGACCCAGAGGAGGTATCCAGCCTCTCTGGTTGCCTTTGGGGAGCATCTTCTGACTGTATAATCCTTGCACTGGTCCAGGTTCCCCTCCAGTCAACACACGTGGGAGGGGCTGAGTGGGACAGAGCCCTAGGAACAGAAGGGAAGTGATGCCAGATGGGAGACAAATAGATTATTTATTTCTAGGAGCCAGTGATGCAATTTAAAAGGAAACATTCACTAGTAGAAACACAGAAAATTACTTTACCCAAGCAAATACCCTGTTGTTCTTCATTTTGAAATCTTCGCTTTTACCTTCGTGCCAAAAAGCCCTCATATCCAAACCAGGAGTTGCCACGATGAAGCCTCAGCAAGATTCTTTTCCTAAGCGATTTACCACAGTCCAGATTTTTGGTAATTTGGGGATTAGGAAAGAAAAAGGACACAAATCTTTCCTAATGTTTATTTTCAAGAGCTCTACGTGGAGCCAAATTAGGTCTGTGGTAAGAGAGATTCAGTAGGTCATAGATTAACAGTGTTGCAACAATTAATTTATCCAATGCTTAGAACAAACCATACAGCAGAACACTGCATCATAGGTGTCCAAGTCCTGAGCCTGTGACAGACATGCGGTGGTGGTTCTTGGGTTTGTTTTTGTTTTTAAGTCTCCAATTGTAGGCGAATTCTGGCTGTCTGAGGAAGCCAAAAACTGAGCAAGAAAGAGGGCAAATCCCGGCTTGAGAAGGTGTCTCATAGTATATTCTCCCCTGCTTGCAACTCCTCCTCCCCTAGAACGGCATTCTCAGAGCAGACCCTGGTGCAGGGCACAAAGGGACAGGAGAGGCCATGCCGTGCTAACTCTCCAGGGCATCTCTGTCCAGCCATTCATTAGTTCATCAGCTGAAAATACAGACTGGAGTTCTGTGTTCTGGGGTTTGTCTTATTAACATGCAGCTCATTTTAGTCCCCAGGCGCACTCACTCCAAACCCATCAGGCCCATACACAACACCAAGATAAGGATGCTCCTGTATCCTTGCCTCCCTTAGAGGAAAAATGTCATTTGCATTCTAGCAACACAAATGCTTCCTCATCATCCTCCATTGCTAAATATACTGTCTAGCTGCAGTATGGGAGTATGACAGGATTCATTTCACCTAGCCATGGATATCTGCCTATGTAAATGTTTATATCTGAATTGGCTCTCTAAGGACCTTTTAAAATCAGCAGAGATAAATAGTTTTTTCTCTATACTGGAAAACATTTCAGTCCAAGGCAGAGATCTATAGTATACCGTAAATTTCTTTAATTAAAACACACAGGCAAAGGAGAAAAGTGGCTCTTAACTGAGAGCAGACAATGGCAGAGATACCAAGCCTGGTGCTGTTACAGATGCTGCTTGCTGCAGTGGGGAGATCTCCCACACTACAGAAACATGAGAACAAGTGATCTGCACCAAGATTTGAAAGCAAGTAAGTTTTGGGGTGGCTTTTAACACCTTTTTCACACCGGGGAAGGCAAATATAGGCCTGTCAGCTTTATTATTACAATACTCAGAACAGTGTTTTTTTCAACACAATTTGAAATTTTGGAGGCCAGAAAAACTGCTTGCAAAGAACAAGTAAAAACTAAAAAGAACATAATTGGCAAAAAAGTTCGTATCTCTCTTTCAAGGTTTTTAGACTCTGCAGATTGAAAGAAAATGTAAATGTACTGTAGCAAAAACAGAAACTTCTTGATTGATCTATCTATTCCCTGTGTGTTTTCAGACATGTCTATTAACTTAAACAGTGGTTGGTTTGTTTATTTATTATCCTGTAATCTTCTATTGGAACACAAAATAGAGTTATTTTGACTTCTGCATCATGATTAAATTCAAGTTCTGGCAGCAACTGCTCCTCCTGGTTATTCTGATGCAGCCTTGTTATCTTTCTAGAAGAGCACATGCAGTACATTTTGGTGCACCTCTGCAGGGAGGGAGTTCACTACCAGAGCACATAAACCGCTGAAGACAGTTTGTTATCTTCCAACCCTTATGAAGTTTGTAGAGCTGGCAGATTGCAAAGCTATCTTTTTATTTCTAAACTGAGCAAATTTGATTTGGAAACCTCATGGCCTCGTAAATGTCGGATTTCACAACATAGCTTGCACAGAGTTGCTTTTCAGGATAGAACTGTGCTTTAATTGCTGGGAATTATTTCACCATGGCAACCTGGCTTCAGCAGTCAGACTTCTTGCTATACAGCCCAAGATACACAAATGCAGACAGTCTACTCTGCTCAGAGACTACCAGGGTGCAGACAGGTTTGTCTTTGTAAGAAGTGTTTTAGGTTCCTCACTGCCTTTTTGCCTTGCAAGCTCTCTTTGTACAACAAAAACCATCTAACAATACTAACTAGTTTTAAGTACTACTGTAGCCTAAAGAAAACCTGCAACAAAGGAAATATGTTAGATATGCAGGTCAAGCTCACCACCTTACTCGCATACTATATTTTGGAGGACAGGTACATATAATGTCTAATGTACTTGTAATCTGAATTTTACAATTCTCAACTTTTAAAAGTCTACAAAAATGTTTAAAAATATATTTTATAATTATACTGTGCAGCATGAAAGAAGGCAATATGGACTGCATGACAGTCCCCAAACAGTTAATGAGAATACTTACTCCGAGAGTCTGTGCTCTCAATAGATAAATATTTTTCAACATGGTGCAACATGTCAGCTTGCAGCTGAGCTCAGTCATAATTGTTGTCTCTCTCCTCAGCTCCCCAGAGGCGAGAAACAGTAAGGATTGTCTTTTTTACTTCTGGCAGGACTGGGCAAATTACAACTATTTAGGCACCAAAAGTGTCTTGCCTTGGAAGGATAAGTTAGTTATTTTTGTTGGGAAGAGAGTGAAAACAAATTCATCACCTGCCTTGCTACTAGAGTTCCACCTTTGAAAACGTCATCTATATGTAATCACACAGTAGGGCAGGACTTCAACAGCTGAATCCTTCACATAAACACAGTCTGGTTTACATCTAAAAAGTATGGTTTAATAGGACAGAAAAGTGCTAGGGCACACCAGAACTGAGAATGTACATAGAAACACAGGTAACAACATAGCTACTTCAAACTTCTTAGCTTTTTTGTAGGAGCTTCAGTAAACAATATAAACTCAATTAGATATATAGCATGGGAAAAAACTGTAAGTTGTTTTCACTATTCATAAGCAATTTTGCATGCCTGCACCTGTAAACTCACTTTTAAAGCATTTGTACTAGCACACACATGTGCATCTCGTTGCATTGAGACACATAGCTGTGAGGAATTCAATTACCTACCCAGTCATTAGTTATTGAACAGGTTGGGCAAAGAAATACCAATGTGAAGAAGCAGCCCCACCTGAAGTTTTCATCCACTGTATCAAGCTCCACAAACTTGTCGCTTACACTTCAAATTAACTACAGCATTTTAATTAGGAAGGATATTTATTTACTAGAAAATACCATGGGCCAAGGTCAGCTCTCTCTCAATGGCAGCTTTGAAGACCAAAAATTGATCTTTTTCTTTTCTTAATATTTTGGCTTTAATTTAAACCAATGTTAGTTCAGGGAAGTCCCACCTCTCCTGGCATGCCTTAGATCAGATCCTGTGATGAGAAGCAGTGCCTTTCAGTCTTAGTATGAGCTATCTTGTTAAATAAAAAACCTGAAATCCATAGTTTGAAGGCACAAACTGTGCCTCCTCACAGGGTAAGAGACAGTTGAAGGTAAAAGGAATCAAAGCATTATCTTAATTAGGTAACTTTCATTAACAAATGATATGTACAAAACATTCACTAATCTAACCATGTAGTTAATTTTTAAACTTTGTGACAGAATGATGCAATGCTCTTTGTTCAGTTTTGTCATCAATAGCACACAGCTGTTTCAGTATTTCCTAGAAAACAGCACACTGAAGTTTTGCTTTCTGTACAACAGAGAAAGAAAAATCTATTTAAAATACAAACTCTATGGAATCATGGGTCAAAGTAAAGAACATTTGAATGACTGATTAAAAAAAATAGTAGGGTGGATAATAGTTTAATTACTGGTACAGTTAGATCAGCCACTGTTAATTAGCTCATGAGACAGCAGTGATTCCCAACCCTAATTTATTACTTTTCAGCACAGACCAAGGGAGACCGAAAAACTTAAGTAGAAGCACCTTTACAGACACGTACTGATCCATTAGCAATCAGAAAAACCCCAAAACATATACTCAAACTTGTAGCGTTACCTCCAAAGGCTTGCTGAAATACAAATTCATTCTTTTAATTAAATGCTGAAAGTGCAGCCAAGAAATTGGTTAAGGAAGACTAGTAATTTTCAAAAAATAAACACTAAAATTAGATGTACAGTTGTGTGCTGAATTTGTTTCATTCCCTTGGCTGCACGTGCAAATGGACAAGCCATATCTTTAACTGTTCATGTGGATTTGCAATTAATCAGTTCACACAAGCAGAGACCAACTAAGAATCTTCCTCAAAACACAATGTGAATTCATGCTTTTACACTACCCTTTTGGAACCCAACATCACACCTCAAAACAAGGGATGGTTATGACGAGCTAACTCTCTTCAAACACAGCCTGCATTGCTCACCTGAGAAGCCCTGTTTCAATTCCTGGCAGCAACCAAGAGTTCATACTGGTTTTGCAGAAATGTAACCATAACTAGTCATGCGTAGCTGCGCTAGTAGTTTCACTGTGAAGAAATGAAAGATGGTCCCTAACTAGAGAAGAAGTCTCTCTCAAGAGAGTAGTTTACTATCATCATTGGGTGATCCAGTTACTTCTCAGTATTTAAGTCTCTACTTCAAAAATCTATAGGAATCCTTCTCAGAAAGCTTACAACTGAAATCACTTAACAGATTAGTTAGCTCGACTACTAAATAAGATGTGTGGATTTAAAAAAAAACACAACCAAACTTTCTGATGTATTTGAATGCTGTACCTAGACATGAAAAAAGCTTTGTATGCTGAAAAACAACAGAAAAATAAGTATTTCAGTTGAGACGGAATACAGTTTCCCCTCTGTCCCACACAGATGCTGGTCTCAAGACCCCAGCTTTATCGTTTCCCTCCACGGGTTTGTTCTGAAGAAATAAGGCAGTCACATCAAAACTGAGGACTCTCTATAATAAAGAATCAGCAAAACCTAGTTTATCACAATTTCCTTTCCCCCGTCTTGCTAAATGCATCCTGCTGATTGTCAGCACTTATCCCTGTAAGGCTTTGGTGTTCTGAATCTGGGATTTCTGGTCACATTGGACTGAAGAGCAGATCTGGGTAAGCATCTGGAATGTAAGTGGAGCTACCAAGGGCACCTAATGTCACCTCTCCTGTGTGTGAATTTTCATAGATCATCATGAAGAAGCCCAAGCCTTCTTTCTTCATTATCTCCATGTACTTTGTATGGTGTGCTGGGATTATTTTTTTCAGGTATTAAGCTGTCCTAAGAGTTTTAATATTCTGTCACTACCTGCCTTTCTGAGGACAACCGTGCTCACTGCTGATTCTTCCTTTTTTAAAAATAAAAGGAATTACACAGACATCCACAATGTTCCTTTCACCTGGGGAGCATCTGCTATCGCCTGCCCCTGCTGTCTGAGCAAAAGCACTTCTAAACTTATTTAAGTACCAGACAGAAATGAACTTGGAAAATTAACAGAGTAGCATTTTCTGACAAGCTCAAACAACCTAGCTCCAGTGTTAATGGAGACCATTAACTCCAAGAAGTGTTTTTTTTCTTCAGAAAGCTGGAAGAAAGGGTTAATCCATACATCCAGTATCATTCTCTTTCCAGAGACGAGGTGCTGGCAGCTCTTAAAAGAAAAGCAACATCTCATCTTCTCTAACAGCAATTTGCTGAAGTCTTAGTTAAGATTCTGTTGAGCCCCACAGAACCAGGGATTAAGAAAAAGGATTAGAAAATCCCCCTCAACAAAAGAACTTTATCAAACTCAGTTTTGGTGCAGTCACAGAGAAAGATGTATGATAGGGGAATGGATACATTTTGTCTTAGCCATCTTAGAGACAGGGCAACAACCGGTGGGAGACCACATTCCTAACACCACATCTCTTCGGCAAAGATCATCAAGAATGGAAAGAGAAAAGCTCTTCTACAGAGGATTTTTTTTTTCCTCCT
>NW_008796218.1:569807-576394 GCF_000699145.1 Aptenodytes forsteri
GTAAGAGAAGAAAAGCTTTCTACAGAGGATTTTTTTTCCTCCTACAAACTTACTTGGTAAAGACCTTGGGGTGCACAGGTGGTTTGAGATACCAGAGAACAGCAGGTAAAAATTAAGTGTGAAATAGATACTTTCTCCATAAAGAGCAGCACCAGAAAAATAGGCTATTACAACACAGGAAGCAAGGAGGCAAACCAGGAATTGTAGTCAACTCCCAGAAAGATGAACGTTGCACACTCATACTTTGCATGTATATATAAAGACCTTGGGGTGCACAGGTGGTTTGAGATACCAGAGAACAGCAGGTAAAAATTAAGTGTGAAATAGATACTTTCTCCATAAAGAGCAGCACCAGAAAAATAGGCTATTACAACACAGGAAGCAAGGAGGCAAACCAGGAATTGTAGTCAACTCCCAGAAAGATGAACGTTGCACACTCATACTTTGCATGTATATAAACTGAAATCATCTTCCAGGCAGAAACAAGCAACTAAAATCTGGAGCAAATCCTATAATGAAACAGGCGCATACCAAGGAAACAAGATAAGAAAAGGGTGAATAATTTCAGAAGTTTGAGTTCACAATCAAATCTATTCTTCTCAAAGTGTCCAGGAGGGATCTTCAGAAAAAAGAAGCATACTTTTGCCCCTAAAACAGAGGAAAATGCTGTTAAACCTTGGGGCAGGTGTCCTTCCTATACTAGCTCTGGAGCCACCTTACAGGGTTATTTCAACACACAGAAGAATTTTAGCAGTCCTCTCCCTCTGGCTATCGCTTCACAGGACATAGAACACAACCAAAATACACCTCAATGTTGTAAGTACCTCTGAAGAAAGACACAGACTTCTTCATTAAATTAATATATTGTACGTGGTTCACCAACTTTCATAAATGCATCAGGGTCAACGCTCCTGTGGCAAATACAAGTGAACAAACAGACAACTATCCCAAAGAAATGGAGGAGTGCATGGCTCACTGGACTGCTAGTGAGACACAGCATCAAGTCCTGAGCTTCAGGAGGAGACCAGGTTGTTAAACAGTTTTGACAGAAGTATCTGTCAGCTCATAGTGGGGCCGAACATCAAGGAGAGCACTACAAGTTTTGCAGCCACCACCAGAAGACACTTTGCTACCTGCATATGCTGGAGCACACCCACCTGCGCAAGCAGGGAGAACCGCCCCTCTGGCAGGCACATCCCAGCCGGATGAGTCCATCAGGCTGGCAAATGCCACTCAGGCCTACCTCCACTGCAACCTGCTCTGTCCTGACGACAGGACACTCGTGTCAAAGAACAATCTCCAAAAGCACATCTGTGCTTTCATACGCACAGAAGAGCTACCACAAAGCCCCTCCTGCCTGGTCACACCTTGCCAAAGCACAAGATGTTGCTGCCCCATAGCATCATTGGTCCTTTCAGAGTAGCTGGGTGAGAGTCCCGGAAGGCTGTCATTGAACAAGGAATCGGTTCCTGTTATAGAAATATTCAGCAGGACACAGCATGACAATTAGTGATGTCAGTTGCCCTGAACCACAGACATTTTGAACTATTTTGGTACAATGAAAAATTGTGTGAGGGAGAAAGAAAAAGAACAGCATAAGAATAGCTGACATGGTTCTGAAGAGCATTTTGCCTACAAGCCCCTTCCCTGTACACTGCCCTCCCTCCCTTCTCTTCTGCCTGTCCCCAGATTTCTGCATTAATCAGATTAGCTAATGTTAAACAATGCTCTTCCTAATTACTTTCTAATACTGCAGACTGGACTAAATTATTGAAAAATGTTTCTACCTAAATTAGGATAAAACAGGATTGTTTTTTTTAAGTATTTCTTTAGTCCTGTCGATACACACAAGCATCACGGACAACAGCTATCTTCAGCAATGAGAATCAAGGCAGTGGAGAAGAGGCAGCCACATCAAACACACTCTGCTTCAACCCACCTATGTCCCGTTTCATGAACACATTTAAGATGACTTTGCATGATCACTTAAACAGAATCCAATGTCAAAATTAACCTTGATCTTGCTATGAATTGAGGAATAGATAAGGAATTTAATTTTTCAAAAATTTGTAATTGCTGGATGTAAAAATGTAGCACCATCCAGGATGCGAACACAAACTTACTACTTTATCTGACTGAAGCAATCATTATCGCACTATTATCACTGAAAACAAATTACTACTCTTGAAAAAAGTACCTGTAAAAATTCCACTTTGTTAGTAATGCCAATGGCACACCTACCCAAAAAGAGTGGGGTTGGTTGTTTTATTTTTTGGTTGGTATCCAAATCAATCCCTGCACATTGCTCTTAAAAAGGGAGGCTCTTATGAGAAAGAGGAGTTTTAGGTTATCTATTCCCACACTCATCCTGGACTATGTGTACATATAAACCACACTGTACTTTATCAGAAGTCATTACACAGTGACATCACAACTCTGTAGCCCACACCATTCCTCTTTCCTGACACCATATCACCAATTATAAGTCAACTATCCCAGAGGGACTCGGTTTCACTGAAGTCTTAAAAAGAAACGCACCGACTGCGAAGCTGCATGAGGAATAGTCTCTGAAAATTGCCTGCGCAGGACTCAAAGTGCCATGGCACAGCAAACGTGCTGCAGTTCTGAGCCGCACTCGAGCGTCTGAATCGGGATTCAAGCACTGGCACAGGGAGTGAACACTGTGTCCTGAAGTCATCAGCACGCGGCTCTGAAGAACGCTTATGGCCAGCTCAGTCATCCGCTAGGACCAAAGAGGGGAGATGTCTCGTGTACCTGAGTCTTCCTTCCACTTGTGCTGCTTGAGGCCAGTAAAAAGCACACCTCTGCAAGGAAGCTAACAGTAATCAGCTGCTTCACAAGAAGCTTGGACTATTAATTAAATGAAAGTAGAATAATATTCCAAGTTTTTACATTGCACTTTTTTCACTTTCCCTTCTACCTCTCTCCAGAACCACCAACTTACAGAAAACAAAACAACAAAAAAACCAGAAAAACTGCATCCATTTTGTTTTTTCCCTCCCTAACCATGGCTAAATAATTACACAATTCATTACAGGAGAGGGGAAAAATGAGATTAACATATTTCAAAAACATGTGAAGTGAAACGAAAGCCCTAATTAAACACTGTGCTAAGGAATACACATAACTTCATCTCAGCTATGCTATGACTAATTTAAAGGGGAGATGACACTTTTCTCATAGTATTTTAATTTTTTTTTAATCATTACAAGTGTGTAGTCTTGGACCCCTCCCTGAAGTGTTAAACATAGTTTACTAACCCATATGATGAAAGATACAAGCATCTCCAGAGTTCTTCATAGCTGAATCACTAATAATTTAAAAGAGTAATAATCCTAACAGTAGCTTTCATAAAAAATTCATTAGCAAGGCTGAGAGCACATCTGTTGCTTTTGTTACAGTTTTCCCCCTTTCTGGTTCAGTTGTCTTTCCCCATGCTCTTTTAAACTCTTCTCAGGGCTGCTGCTTCTTCTCATGAAGCCTTTTTGCTTCCTTACACTTCCTTCCTTGTTTCCTCCCCATACTGATTTTTCCTTTGGCAGCTGTTATTACTAGTGTGTGACAAAGACACTATTTGGCACCGAGCAGCTAGGAGGACTTGGACCTACTAACTAATGAAAACAACTTGCATGTTAAAAGCTTCAAGAGAGTGAGTTACTTTTAAGTACACACAACTCATGTAAATAAAGTACAACCAATTTGCTGTGGAGGAAAGTCACACTGATTAAGTATCATACTGGAACAACTGAGCTTTATAATTCACAACCAGGAGAGAGACAGAAATGGAGGGCAATTTAGAGAGAAGACGGGCACTCTATCCCTTGTCCATTGTGAATTTCTACAAGTCCTTGGCAGCCTGTGGAGGGCTGGGAGGGAACGGTGATGATGATGCTTCCCAGTTATGCCTGAGAAAAAAAGCCTAAAATGCAGTAGGCTGTTCATAATACCAGGCTACACACAAGCAAGATATCCTTTGATGTCATCACCAAGCCATTTGTAGGCTTGATCAACAGAAGAAAAATTACTTCATCCAAAGTTTAGTATTGATTCATCCAAAGTTTAGTACTGATTCATCTACAGAAAGCTCAATCAGCAGCGTTTCAGGCAGCCAGGCTTAAAAGTGGTATTTGATACCCTTTGTCCTACGCTTACTCTGAAATAGACAGTAAACCATTACACTAATGTGGGATTTATCTCATTTAACTTCATATGACTCCAACATAAGTGCTAACGAGTGAGCTGGTCACTCTGTATCGGGCTGGCATTGCACATCTGCATTCAACCACGTCTTTAAGCTCCCTGTTCTTCTCCACCAACAATAAAGCAGACAAAGCTCAGCTGTGGATGCCTATGTTCTAAGAAATCCCACCACAGCTGCCACCAACAAGCCACCATTTTTGGCCTAAATGAGGTCCCATGTGGTTCCTTCTTTCACCATCACTGGGCTTATGCTTTCTTAAGCACTAATACCCGATTTCTGCAATAAGGAAACTTCAATGGACTTAGTATTTACCTAGGCCCCTAGCTAGTACCTGTGCTCTTATGCTATCTGGGCTCTTTGCAGAACAAGATGAGTTTATGTTTTACAGAACAAAAACTGAAAAGCAAGATGAAGCAACACACATAAGGTCAGGTAAGGCATGTGAAGTATATTCAAGAAGAGAAGTAAGAGAACCAGTCCGGCATCTAAAGAAAGTTTTTGTGACTTCACATTTCTCTCTAACTGGTTGCAAAAGGAGATAACCCAGAATGAAAAGACATTTAAAAAAAACTCTACTACAAAATAGTAATCACTCCCATCTAGTAACAGCTTCACAAAATAAAGTTATGCTATTAATTCCTGAGCCCAAAATATTTCATGTATGACAACAACTTTTTCCTGCTTTCACAACAGTTTTATAGTATATGTAGAAAATAAATCTCAGGGAAAAAAGTAAATAAGATTATGCACAATTTCTGCATATACTCCAGTTGCAGGAGAAAGGACGAGGTTATGTTATACTTTTTCAAAAGCGTGCACTGAACAAATCATAAAAATGTATGTTTCACTGTTAAGTCCCAGGAAGTTACCTATACTTTAAAATAAACTGCCATAGATGCTGAACAAAAGGTTTGGCAGTTCTTCCCTACAGAGGCACCCATCTATTTACATCTGGGAGTGCTGCCAATAGAACAGCTACCAAAAACTTCAAAAGGTTCACAGCATGAATAGCAAGCTGCCGGCCAAAGGATTTTATGATATGACCAGCTGTGTTACACCATATTGAATTATAGACACACCACCCCCCAAAAATGCAAAGAAAGGACATTAAATTTGTTAAAAAGCTGAGAAAGAAACCTGAATTCCTTAAACTAATGTTTTCGGGGGGGGCAAAAGTACTGCAATACAGCACTTATTTAAGAGCAACTCTAAGCAGTTCTTCTCACTAAGCCTGCTTTAAGCCCAGTGAACTTCTCTAGTTTAAGCTGCAGCCAGAGCTCAGCCGCTTTGTGATCAGAATGCTCTGCTTTAATAAATGGCTCCCCTAAACTCGCTTGGGGAGAGAAGAGACATGAGTCAACAGAGGAAGAGAGGGATAATGTTTCTGTTGACAAACATTTAACAATTGGCAACAGACAGTAGGAAACAGGGAGAAACAAAAGCTTGCCAAAGAAAGTTACGCTGGAGGAACAAGGCTCCTTTTTGGAGCAGCACTGCCATTCTTCATAGATCCCAGAAAAATATCTGAACACACTTAACCAAACTAAAAAGCTGCAGTTGTTGAAGAGCAAGGCTGCTAATCTTAATATTTGTGGTGACGTTTTTCCCTGCAAACCAGAACGGGTCAGAACTCTGAATCAAATTACTGCACATCCTTTGCCAAAGAGTCTGGTTTTGGTCTCAGTAGTCATACACGTCTCAGTGTTCACACAAGTCCTTCTGAGCTACATGAGCAATTTTTTCCCCTCATCTTACGACATTTCTGTAGAAAACATGCCAAAGCATATGTAGCATCTTGGTCAGATTCCTTATTCAGCAACACCAGGACCTCCACTGTCTGCTTACGTCCTGGAAATTAAGTTCTCAGGGAACGTGAACAAAATTTGACTGCAGTATTCTGGGTGGACAAATGTTTCTCTCCAAGCAGCTATTGCTATTCCAACTTCCACCCTCCCAGATTGCTACACAAGATCCAGAGGGAGCCAAAAGCAGCCTCCCTCCTCCAGACACCAGAGGGGCTGAGCAGAACAAGGCACCCGGGCCAGATTTTTAACTGAAGCTCCAGCTCCCTTCTTGCTCCTCTCAGGGCCATACATACGTTCCTGGGGGGAACCCCCCGTTCACGCGCACACACTCGCCCACGGGAGCCCCGCGGGGCAGCCCCCTGCCCGCCCGCCGCCACCGGCGGATCCGTCCTTACCGCAGCACTTTGCCCACCGCCTGCCGGACCTTGCAGCTTAATCCGGGTTTGGGACTCTGGGCGAGGACGGGCCGTTCACCGGGGAGGCTGCAGTGATCCCCAACCATGGTACGGCGGGAGGAGCGCGGCGCAGCCGAGCACAGCGGAGCGGGGAAACGCCGGGGC
>NW_008796218.1:576523-584703 GCF_000699145.1 Aptenodytes forsteri
CTGCCCCGCCCGGCGCTGCCACTGAATCGGCCCTTTCGGGCCGGAGAAGGCTGCGGCGTGGGGCCAGGGAGCCGCCCCCGGGCTCCGCGGGGCTTCTGCCGCCCCGGACAGGCAGCGAGGCCGGGGCCGGGTTATACAACCCTCTCCTCCCTCGGCCCTGGGCGCCCGGCAGGGCTTTACAATACATTTCAGAAAAATGCTGCGAGGAGCTGCGGGGCTGTCGCAGGTCTGCAAGCGGCAAGGCAGGAGGGAGCAAGCACCCCGGCCCTGGCCCTAGAGAGTCCAAAGCAGCACTGTCTAACACAAGCACCACCATCAATAATAAAATCCTCTGCCACTTCTTTTGGCAGCCAAAAAGTAAGCAAGACAAAGTAGATTTGCTAGGACAGCGATGCCGCGGGACACGGGGCAAACACACTGCTGTTGCTGTCTGCAGGACAGGCCCCATCCGTAACAGTGCCACGCTAGACTCCGGGTGAGAAATGGGAATAACAATGCCTTTCACGAGCAAGGCTTTGCATTGCTTTCTCAGGAGTCTGTGACAAATAAAGGGCACAGGCTAGCCCAAGAGCAGAGCTAGATATGTTCTGCCAGAAACACAGTTTTACATAGTGAATGTCAGCCCAGCAACGACATCAAGACCTTTATCAGAGGGGTTTAAACAGAGGAAGGGTAAAGAAGAGTAAAACCATAAACAGCAAGAGCCACCTTGCCGTTATGACCAGAGTTAAGAGCAGACACTTGGGTAATGGTTCTCAGAGGATGAGTGATTAAGCAGTGTCCCCAAACACAAGGTCATTGTGACACACCAGCAGTTTTACATGGAGAAACCACTTTGCCATGAGTTTTCCTGACAGACCTTAGAAAGGCACTGTATGTCCAGCTCCTTAGCCATGCCACATAACCACCACTCAACACACACCTTTTGGACAGGCAGCTGTGACCACGGCTTGCTGATGTAGCATTTGGAGCCAAATCATAACAAAAAAATGTGATGGGTGTGGCGTAACATGACCTAGTATAGAAAGCCCTGAGGACATCACTTATTCTGACACGCTAAAACCTGACCCCTGACATCTCGGAGAAAACAGTGGGTTTGCCATTTTAGGTACATCTGCAACACCAGCTGCAGTCAGAAGGGACAGTTCCCCAGACAGGTATTGCCAAACACTCCAGTTTGTTTACTAAACAGGCATCTTCCCCTGTAAACAGAAGGCCAACAGACTTGTTAAATTAAACTTAGCACAAATCATGCCATTGCTGCTGTCACCAACCCGGCATCACTTGGTCAAAGCAGGTGGGAACATGGCTGCTGTTTGCACAAACCCAAGAAACCACAGCCACATGACACAACTTGGAGGAATAATGTGCTACTCTCAGTCCCAAAGCACCTACCCAGGCAGCAGTGTTTGTCAGTTACGCGCTTTTAGTCACACATCCGAGTTAGGCCTCCACATCCTTGTGAGGCAGGAGGTATTTTTATTCCCACTCTCCCAAGCAATCCACTTAAGACAGAGTTTTAATGACTTCACTGATAGCACACAGGAAGCCTACAGCTGAACATAGCTCAGCTTTCCACTCTGCGGCCCAGCACTTCATACAGAAGATTATCCAACCCTTGAAAAACCTGACGCTCACTCAATCTTCTCCCCAAGTAACAGCAACTTGTCACAGCACCATTAAAAAGCAACAGTCCTGGCAAACGGAGGAAGGACACCTGCCAAGAGGGCAGTTGCCCTCATTTCGTTCACCAGTGAAATCTGGACAGAGAGAATTTTGTTTGTTAAAAAAACACCCTAAAAACAACAAGCCTGTGATATAAAGCAGCTTAAGTTTTAATAAAAGTCTCCATATCCAAAGTAAATTAAAGAAAAATCCAGGGGTCAAACCAAAATAAATACAGCTCTGTGGTGTTACAGTTGTATTAGGAAAGCTGGCCTCCCTGTGACTGTAATGGCTAAACATTCGCTCTTCAGAGATGGAGCTTCAATGATCTCACACAGGTTAGGAACCGATGCTCTGCTGTTAAAACTGATAGATCAACTGAAATAAAATTCTTAAACCTGGTCTCTTTTTACTTTGACCCAGATAAATGACACACTTCTCTATTCTGTTAGCTTGTGCATCAAACCAGCGCTTTCCTTTCCCTTTCCTCAACCATACATCTCCGCAGCACCCTTTCCAGCCTTTCCTCCACCTATCAGTTTTCCTTCATTCAAGTAATATCCCCTTTTTGGATCAACTGCATACTACAGTTTACCTGTAGTACTGGACTTTATGCAAGTTGTGGGAAAACCCAGCATCTCAAAGTCAATTTTAAATGCTCCAAAATAATAAAAATGAAACAAGGTTATTATAGGAAGCACAATTTAAGCACATACACTTTATTTGTATGGCATCAACATAAGTAATTTAAAACACATGTACAGTATGGATTCTCACACTTCAACAAGATCTAGAGCACATGTGCAGACACAAATGGGTTTACTTGAAAGCTGCTGCATCCAGAAAGAGCAGTACTTGATGTAAAAGCAATGCATTTATTTGAACACAGTTACTGGTCTGATCTCTACGTGTGCATATTCTGAAGAATGCATATCTGCACTTCCTCGAGGGTGTGTCTTACAGCCATCCAATATCCTGCCTATTTATATCCATCAGTAGCCTCTTTTTCATGTGCTTCCTCAACATCCTCTCTATGTAACTGTTGGATCCAACCTTAGCACAAGTGTGCTTCAGCGGTGGCAAACTGCTTCTAGCATATCCCTTACCCACCACCCAGGCCTGAAAGATCACGGAGTGTGTATTGAAATCATCACTAAAACATTAACAGAAATATCTGTCAATGGACCTACCAACAGCTTTATGACTTGTATCGGTCCTACAGACACGTCAGCAAAACAGTAACATCACCAGTGGCGCAGAGTAAGGGCACAAAACAGTACGCTGGGAAGAGGGGAGCCCCATTTCCCACCACTTACACATGACTATATGTGCTTATAGTACACTGATGGAAAGTTTTCTACATTGATCCCAACTACCAAGCCAAGGAATGGTATTTATAAGTTTTATGAGTAATGCTTTGTATTAATAATGATGTTATAAATATGTAATTGTGTAACTGCTGCTTATTTGCCCCTTTTAGGGTTCCATAAAAATGAAGTGTAAAGCAGCCACCACATGGATATATACTAGTACCCAGAGGTTTGGCAAAGCAAGCAAGTTGTATCAACCCAGACAAACAATGTCAGGGGAAAAAAAAAATCATAACCATTATTTTGATTAAGGTACAATTCAGCATTTATATGTACAGAAATGAGGCCTTGTAACATCAGATCATAAAGTTCTGTTTTAAATTAAACTGAAGTTTACGGTGTGTCCCTGCCTGACATACATTTCAATTTTGCTAGCTAATTAGCCCTTTTGTTTAACTTTAGGGTACCCTGCTACCACCTAGCCAAGTACCCTTTCCAGTTACCTCACAGTGCATCCCCAAGTCTCTGGAACCACCTAAAGTCAGCAATGAAAACATTTTATCCTTTAGCTTGCCTCTAAGCAGTATTTATATTGAGATTACATTTGTTCTCCCATTTTGTCATCCTCACACAGCAGCAAAGATGGCACAACAGCTCTGCTCCATATAGACAGTAAAGGCATGGATTTTGGACAGAAGACAGACTGAAGTCAGAGTTGTCTCGGTCTCAAAAAGTAGTTTAGAGGTGGCCATAGTGAAGGGGGAAGTGAAAGATTTCAAGGATATACTTTCAGCTCCACTCTGGAAATAATAGCAGGAGAAATTGGTCTTCCTGATCACACAGAATATTGTGATACAAGCCTTATCAACAGTGGCCACACACACTGCAGAAAGTTTGTGCATAAAAGATTGAGCTTAAAAGCAGCACATTTGTAAGTGACAAGGTGTCTACATTTGCTGCTTTATTGAAAGCTCTGGTAACAAGAAGTCAGTGTCTATCCTGCAACCACCACCTCTGCTTCATCAATACTGGGGGGGGGTTCTGCAATAGGCAGAGAGAAAAAATGGTACACGATATTCTCATCTAATCCGTAACATGAGAAACTAAAAATTGCAGCAAGAACAGCAAAATACCTCAAAACATCAGTAAAGTTTCACCAGGAACTCCAAAGAGTTTATATTACGGCATTTTGAAAAGGATGCACAAAATGAGAAGAACCAAGGGTTCATCAAGTATCACTTTACTATAAAGAAATAAAGAAAAAAGAAAAAGGAAGGTGAATGCTGCTGTACGTACCAAACAGAAATTGTGATCTCAAAGGTACTGTATTTATGGCATGTGTGTAGGCACATCTATTGTTCTGAAATCCCCTGAAATGTCAAGTTAAGCCAGGTTCATCAAGAAGTGTGTATGGATGACAGCTGAAGAACACGAATGTGTTGAAGGAAGCAGCAACAGCAGCAGCTCAGCAGGAGATAATTCAACTCTACCAGCATTGAACAAGTACCCAAGAACTATTAAGAAAAGGATGGGATGGTCACACTCAGACTCTACATGGAGAAGTGATGTGAAATAGAGGGCAGAGCTGATTTTTATTGCCTGCATTTCAATCAGTCCTCCTCAGTCAACCCACCTCAAACGACAGAAGCCTGCTGCAAAATACACACTGGCAGGACACTTGTTTCCTGAGCAGCTGTTCCAGGCGAGTTTGTGGCAAATAGATTCTGAGTCAATGAATTGCCGTGGAGTTGGAGAGAAACATCAGATTTAGACCTTAGTTTGTAGTATACCTGAAAACTTACCACTGTTATAAAAATAACTTCTGTTTTTAAAAGTTATTATTCTGAATTCCATGCAAGTTCCAGGATTACTGCATTCTGCTTAAAGTTTCCCCTGCTTTCAACTGAAAAGGTTCTTTGCTTTCTGTACTAAGGTGTTGTATACCATTATATAGCACCCTATTTCAGTGACAGATGAAGCAGTCCCTATACAGTACCTTTCTTACATAGTTCATTCCAAAATAATAAAACTTCACAATGACACAGCCTCAGGAGGCAAAGTTTTCTTCTTTCTAGTTTGCAAAACAATATGCTTGGCACTACCATATAAAGGAACAATAAACTGGAAAATATTTGCAAATAAACAGTTCAAATCTATCACCCTCATAAAACTGTCTTCCATATAGACAAAGTTTGCTGGGCAAAAGCCTAGCAATAGCTCCAGGTGACACTGAAGCTCAAGTGACAGGCAACATCTATCTCAGAGAGGATGAAATCCCTTTTTTCTTTCAGTGGGGGATGAGGGGAGAAGAAAACACAAACAAGTACAGATGTGCCAGTGAAGCTAATGCATTTATCATTCTGAGTACCCAAAAGGATATCTTTCAACACATGCATGTCACAGATTAAGTCAGAGGAAGAAGCCTTATTAAGCAGAGTACCTGCTGATAGGCTGCATGGGGTGCTCATAGCGTACTGTAAAAATTGAGATGCTTAATTTATACCATTGCAGCCACTGTTAGTTCCTTCCTCGAGATAACACAAGTCAGAATTTCATCCTGCATTTTACCATTCCTTTTTTTTTTCTTGCCTTAATTTTGAAGTTAAACTAGGCTACGCTCCAGGGAAGCATTAGTGCAATATGCATTTCATACAGAAAAGCTAAAATGAAAGACTGTTCTTTTCCTCTCCTCCCCCAAATACGTTGGACCTCAAGCTTCATATAAAGAGGTAAAACTTCTAAAACTTGGCTAAGAAGTTCTCCCCGGGGATTGTTTAACATATTCAGTGCTACTTGCTACATATATACAGAACTCTCCCTGTAAGTTTTACAACACAACTACTGTTTTCACAGACTTGGGTAAATATGGCAGGGAAAACAAAACCCTAATTGCAAATTGGCATGAAACTCTAGACTACGGAGTCAAAGGTATAAACAGCACAGGAAAGGAGGGTATCTGTGTCAGCACTGTTATTGGTCAGGACTATCTACGCTTGGGTGGGAAAGGCATAGAAGGAAAAAGGGGAGATGCTGGGAGTGAACTTGCAGAGTTTTCCCAGACAGATGGAGAGCCACTAAGGAAATACAAGTTTCCCTCCTTCTTGGTGCTAAGAATGGCTTCATTTCAGTACAGCAAATGATTTTATCTGGTAACATCACATTTAGATGACAGCATGAGGGAAAAACAATTCATGAAATAAGCGTGAAATTTATTCTAGGAGATTTTTCTCCAGGCATGCATTACAAAATATAACACACAGAGCTTACATTATGTAAGATTAAACAGGGGAAACTATTCATTGTAATTCCTGGCACTTACAGAATAATTCCTTAGCTACTACTTCTAAAGAGCAGGACCACAAAATCCAGAAGTGACAAAATTAACTTGGTTCACACCCAGACCATAGCACATTTGTATTCCATATACAACTCAAAACACACATGCTGCATCCTAGCTAATTTGATTTCTTAATACCTCGCAGGCTCAGCACAGATCAGAGCAACAGGAGGCCAATAACAGCTTCTGCCATGCAAACGATGCCATAAAGCACCTAACTTAAAACCTGAAATAGTTCAAATTTATGAAACAGATGAAAAAATTTCCAGCAGTCATTCAGCCTTGCAAAGCTGTCTTAAGTACTGTTGCACTGCAGCAGCTCAGCCCAGAGGAGGGGCCACTTCACAGCTGTGAACTAAAACCTGTTTGGTCAGCGTGCATGTAAAGGCGTGCACTGGAGATGGACAGAGGGCTACAGAAAGACACTAACAAGTAGTTTGTTACAGGGACTCACCTCTGTTGAAGTTACACGGCTGCATTTCAAACAGTTGTGGAAGTAAAAGCATGAAGATCTTGCCTTTGAGGAATCCTCGAACCTAATATATAAGCGTTTTGAGCCATTGGAAAACATTAACGGTTCTTTTTCAGTATGTTAAATGAGAGATTTGTAAATTTACTAAAAAAAACCTTGAAATTTTATAGGACAATTCTTGACAGTTGGTTATAGTCAAGATGTTACACACAAGAACCCATAATATTCTCACAGCAGCGCTGTCTTGGGTCTTTGCTGCACTTGCCAGTCTTGCCTGTGTGAGAGCTTGGCTACACGTGGGGCATACTAACATAGACACAACCACACAAAACTGCATAGCATAAGTAACCTGCTTGTAATTTTCCTAAAATTTTGCTACAAAAATATAGCCAGTTTTCATGCTTTGATTTTCTGATAAAGAAAATGGCTTAAGTGCATTCACTTACCCATTTGATTTGAATCTCACACTTCAATGGTGTAAAACTTCAAGCATCTTACAAAACCCAATGTGATCATATGATCTTGAGATCAACCCTCTCCCACAAATTCTGGACAGATTCGGACAAAAAGTGGCATTATAATACAATTTAAGGTTAAGACTACCATACACTTTTTTCAGGCACTGCACTAACATGCTGGAAGCACACTGGTCTAGTTCAGTGAGAAACCTGTGGATTAAAAAAGCCTGTATACATAGGATTGTTGGTTTTGTATCATATTGTTTCTAAATAACATTTCTTCAAAAGCAAGTTAAGCTAGCCACTGAGTGGAATCATGCTAGTAGTAAAAAAAAAACCACCCAAAAGAGTAAAATTTATGGAAAATATCACTTCTTTATACAAAGATAATATAAAACACAACTACTTGAATTATCTCAAACCATCAGAAGTTTCCTTTTTAGGCTCAGAATATTTGAAAGCAATTTTTTAAAAAGCCCCTCCGGGAAGCATACAGAGGTCATGAGAAGGTCTACTTATGCCTTCCAAATTATGGCTAGATTATTGCTTTACAGAACACAAGTATTTTTATTACTGTGACATGCTTGCACTGCTGTAAACCCTGGTTAAGAGGCAATCGTGGATTACATCTTGAGAGAGAAACACCATAAAATAAAGGAAATGTCTATGAACTTAAATCTCATCTGATCAAAGAAAAAAAAGGAAATAGTAGAATGCACAATGGAAGAGCCCCGAGTTTAAGCCATCATGGAGAAAAACAGACATGCGTTTAAAAGTAACATCATTAAGCACAGATATGTCTTTGAGCAACACCGCTGTATATAAAGCTTTTGTGATGCCGTCTTGCTTAAAATCTCCATTTTGCCTAGAATTTGTTCTATGGCTAGATTTACACCTCCCCCCCCCCCCCCCCCTACAATAAACATATTTGAATCATT
>NW_008796218.1:584799-663764 GCF_000699145.1 Aptenodytes forsteri
CACCCCCCCCCCCCCCGTAGTCCATTACAACTCTTGAATAGATGTTTATTTACTAGGAAACAAAAGAAAAGCACTGGCTGACAGAAGAGCTTTGCCACTCTGGTTAGACAAGACTGCCATTTGTCATGTTTTAGTAATGCAGTAAGAAAATTACCCTTGCCTGCTCTCAAGCACAAGAAAGTCACGCTCAAGGTACTGGACAGAAACCGAGGAGAGAACACTAGTGTGTCTACCAAGACTATTCTGCATGAACTTTGCTAAATAAATCTCTACCCCAATTCCACAGCCAAAAAAAAGAAGTTACTATAATCTACCTTTTGCATGCCTTGTTTTGCATGCTTTTCCTAAGCTACGCGCTTTCAGGACTTTGTCCGTATCAATATGGACTGAGACTAGGATCAATGGCTGATAACGTCATACTATCATAATTCCTACTAAGCCACTGAGAAATACCATTACCATGAACATGGCAAAGACATCTTTTTCAAATGTTTGATGAAAATTGCTTCATGACTAGGAAAAGGCCCTGAAGTTGCAGTGTTACTGCGAGGATGCACAGGCAGGCAAGTGCCAAAGGAGAGACAAATACTATGTGATAACACAAGAGGGGAAGGACAACTCCAGAGTTCTCAAAAGCCCAACTCTGCCACTACTTCCTCTGAGGTGCGAGTAAAATTGAGTCCCTCTGTAAAGCAAAATAAATGTATATCAAATTTTATATATAAAATTTTATATAAATTCAGTGATACACACTACCTTAAGTATTTTAGCATTTTTCTAGGCTTCTTACTGGGGAGGTGAAAGCGAATACTAGAATATGTATTCATCCTTCATCTTGAGCTACTTCTGCACTTTGAAGGTATGTTATATGCATCAAGCAAATGTACTCCAATACACAGTACTTTCTCTTTTGACGTTCTGCTCTAAAAATGATTTGAAACTCAGGAAAATACATTGTGTTCCACTATGCAAATAGCAGCTTCCCTGTATAATTATAGTACATTTTGCTGAGAATTGCATCATGACTAGGATACTACCAAGAGGACAAACATTTAACCACTATTCTTAGTTTGTTAGAAAATGTTTCCCACAGGTTATATAAACACGTATACACCCACACATGGGCAGCACCAATCTTTTCATTGTTTTTACTTTAGTAAAGGAACAGTTATTTTTCATTTCAGTAGCTTTATTTTTGTTAGTGTTATGAAACAACTATTAACTTTTCTCCTTCAGCTTTCTTCACTATTATTCTTCCCTTGTCTTTACTGCAGTTGCCTTAACTTTCTGTAAGACAAGACCGTAAAACAGGAATAAAACAATTGGCATGCTGATTCCAAAATATCCTTAAAACTTCAGTAAAAGAATTCACTTCTAAATTTGTATTCAACAGAAAAGGGGATTGTCAAGGAGTTTCTCCTGATGTTTTCATAAAATGGATATGTGCACATCTGACTAAAGAAGAAATAGTATGTATTTCTAGTTCGCACGCATTAATTAGAAGTACCAGGAACAAAACATAGCAGATTATTGAAAATATCATCTAAACTTTGCAAGCTCTTCCATAGGTAGACCAGAAATATGAACCATGCAAAATTCTTCTGAACAGATGCAGCCTTATATTGTTTTACTTGTACACATATCTCTGTCAAAAAGTTAGCCAGCACAGGGTAACCGCACCTGAGCAATAGTCACCTTAAAAGACAACACAGAACAGCTAAAAAGAAATTAAGGACTCAAAAGCTAGCCTTGGTATATCGATTTGCACTCCATATTCAAGCTTCTGATTGTACTTCAGAATTCATTTTTTCATTTCTTTGGCTGGAGGATAGTAAAATACAGAATATAGATTCTGCTCCTGGTTGCTTTCCTACATGCTCAGTGAATGTATGAATGCTGTTAAGGATCCAGTTCCAGTCGTCCCAATCCAACCAGGCTGTTAGATATGCATATAAAACTGATCTGCTTCAAAAGAATTTGTGTGTCTGTTGAAGTGCTGTATTAAACTGGAAATTAAGAGGTTGGATCTTAACCTCTGAGAATCACAATCAATATAATGCAGCTTCCTCAGAGGTCCAGGGAGGAGAGGGGATGAGGGCATGGTATTTTGCCTCTACAGGGTAGAAGAAAATCTTAATTTTCTTCCCAATACATGCTCTACATCTATACAGTGAACACATGGACAACTAAATGCAAATTTTGGAAAGAATCCTTTTATCATAAAAAAGTACAGTTGTTGCTTGTAATGAGACAACATTCAAAACATGTTGCTATTGCTGTTTCTGAAAGTAATAAAATATTTTATTCCACAAATTAGGCTTTGCTTTGTTTGCATATGCAAGTGTTCATGCATATTTGGAACCTGACCGCAGCTATACTGCTAGCACTACTGCTTGTACACCTGTTGACTAGCAATTCTTGTATGAAGTATCTTTCTGTTTGCCTTTCCCTATGACCAAATTTATAAAGAAACTGGTAAAAATCCACCTAATTGAGGTCAATATCCATATCCATCACAATTTGGGTGCATGCCAAAACATAGAATAGACACAGAAATACCACCACTGAAAAGCAAGGCCCTGCTATCAATCAGCTGAGCAGTGACAGACACCCATTGCCCTGTAATCCCAGGCCTCTCAACAGCCCTCGGCACTGCAGCCCATCAAGGTCTTCTGGTCTGCCTAATGGAGGAGGGAAGGTCTACGGCAAGGGGGAGCGCTGAACAAAGACTGTTTACTTCCTACTCCAAAAGAAGAGGGACAAGAAACTATATGCTTCGTTGTCTGAGGATTCAGTAAGTCCTTCAGGAAACAAGCCTCCTCAGATAAAACTTTACCTTTTAAACACCCAGTTGGAGAAGGAATAAATCGGCATGAATTCAGCTGTTAGCAACATGCAGCTAATGCACAGCTCCTCTTATCTTTCACCTCATATGACTATAGCTTTGTCTTCACCAATAATGGTTTGTTGGGGGACAGTAGTTTTAAAAAAACAAGACAAAATATGCAACACTTATCACAGCTTAAAATTTACATAGAGACAAGATCTGCCAGGTAGGTACAATCAGCATGCACACCCCTTCCTGGGGTTGACTTCATCTGTTTTAACCTTGTAGATAAACTAAATAGTTGTGTCCCAGCTATGGTTTTCATAGCTTACATATTCTAATTATTTCACAATGAATGTGCTTTTTTGATCCAAGAAGGTATTTTGCCTACACAAATACAGCATGCTAGCAAAGAGCGGCTGCTACTGTAGACATAGCACTTCCTATGAAACCTGTGCTTTGCGCACACATTTTAGAAGTCACCCCTCACCCATGCCTCTGAGCTGTCCAAGTAAAACAAGCTATACTGGTAAAAAACACATTTTGCCTATAACTACACTTGACTTTCTTCCAGTGCAGGTGTACTCTCAAAAACCTTCTTCATACCCCAACCAACAACGCCAGAAGACATTTGGAGCAGAGACAAAATGTACGCGAGTAACGCCCAACTTTTCCACCGGGTGATTCACACGTTTCCTCCAGTGGCACGCTAGGCTCATATACCACAGTACCTACCCGACGCTCCCCTGAAAAGCCTGATTTACTGGGATTGCACAAATCAAAGACACTGCATGTGCAGGGGACGATGCAGCCACCTACCTCCTGCTTGGGAGCCCACAGAAGACAGCAGCCAAGGCAGGGCGACTGGCCCTGTCCAGAGCTCCTTTCCAGGGGCCCTCGGGGAAGGAGGGGCAATTAGGTGCAGGCCACAGAACAAACTACCAGACCTGAGATACTCGGGTATGCTATATGCCAACACACCACAGTAACCAGAGTGGTAGGCTCTGGGGTCAGAACCAGCCCTGAGTTCTTGTCTGCCTTCCATCTAGTTACCCCCGTAGTGAACCCAAAGCTTAATTAGCCTAAAGCACACCTTCCAGAAAGGCATCTGGTTTTAACTTGTATATCTGACAAGAAAGAAAAATCAGTTATTTTGCTCAGCAATTTGTTTCAATGGCTGATCATGTCCAGTTAAAACGCACATCCTTTGAGTATCTGAAACCTCCTAGCTTTAGCATCCATTTATGTTTCCAATTATGATTGTTATCCTTTCTGTTAGATTATAGCTTTCTACTTTCCCTTTTTTTAACTTCATTAGCTAGATATTATATTCACATCTTGACCTTCCGAGAAACTAAAAAAAAATCTCCTTATGTCTCATTATTAGAAATCTTTTTTCCAGTCTTTAAATACCGCAGATCTTTTCTGCCTTTCTGATTTAGAAGGGATCCAAATGCCTACTCAAGACAACATAAGCACAACTGATCAAAAGATCTGGAGCTGTTAAAATCTTAATAGGGATGAACAAGCACACAAATTTATCTGAATCTTCATTCCCCAACAAATTAAAGGACCGTTTTTCATTTAATAATGTTGCAAGTTTAAAATGTTTAAGTTTCTAACATTTAAAAGTTCAGAGAATATTTGCATCCTAAGACAACAGAAAGAATGCTAGTACTCATTATTTGAGCAAGGAAAGAAAAATCTATAAAATCTTCAATTTATTTACATTTTCCAGACAGAAGAGCTATAAATATAATATAGCCCTTGTTTTATAAATATTTAATCAGCTTAGTAACAATTAGGATCATTTCATCCCACACAGGTTGCACTACCTTTGATTAAAAACCTCAAGCAGAAAAAAAAATCTTGTTTTTCTTGTAATCCATTTTCTTGGCTTTCTCACTCACAACCATGGGCAGAAAAAAAAGCCACAGCACGATCATTCAAAATTAGGTTGTAAGAAACAAATGGAGAGCACATGGCAAAAACGTTATGTCCTCTTCCACATAAAATTAGCTCCTTATCACTGTGTTGCTTCCACTGTAATCCTTGAATACCCTTGAGCAAAGAGCAGTATTGATTTGAGTCAAATTATCTGACCCAAGGGACTGTGTAGAAAGGAGGGGAGAAAATGATACAGCCCAAAACCTGAATGAGTATGTCTTATCATCTGCTAATATGACCATTAGTGTGGAAAGCCGCTCAGTTCCGCTTTACTGCCTGCTGTCTCCAATGCCTTCCTCATTCTCCCCCATTATACTCAGAAAGAGCAAATGCCTCTGAACATATTCAGAGAGCAGCAATGAAAGACCCCAAAACAAGTTGTGCCCCAACTCTCTCAATACTGTCCTTTGTCTCACTTTAACAATGCTACTTTTAATGTACAGAACTCACAGAAAATACATCCACCCATACCTGAACTCGCTGAAAAACATTACCCACCCTCTCCATAAACACACTCCATATACTTCAAGGATTGTTGGGTTGCCTGACGGATGAGAAACCCAAGGCTTAACAGATTGCCATTATGCAAGTCAGAACTTGCAGACATTTCCCAGCTTCAACAGGTTACATCTCTACTAAAAGTGAAAACTGCAGTTTACCCTCTTTGGGGCTTCATTTACTGCCTCATTTCTAATTCCAGATAATCAACTTCCAACAAAACTTGAAAGCCCATGCTCTCTCACCATGCAAAGGAAGCCAGATTGTCCTCCTGTACTATACACATCTGCTTTTGTACCACAACTTCTATTAGCAGATTGTTGCTTAAAAAAAACAGACTGGCAATGAGAAACAGATCAGCAGCTTGGCATTTGTTCTACTTGTATAACCTTTCACAAACAGCCTTGCATTTCCATGAAGACAACAAACGTCTGCTCTGTGCAAATACAAATATTAGATAATCCAAAAGCTGCAATGTTGTTCAAAAAACAGCTGAATGGATACAGAGGAACCAAACTAGATTGACATTCAGATACTCTAAAACGTCTAAGTGAATTTTTTTCATTTCTAAAAACCCATTTACAGTAAACTAATATTTAAATAGTGCTTATGCAGTCAACAAATAAAGGTCATCAATCCCTCTCTTAACAGTGTTCTTTAGTAGTCTTCCAACATAAAATGCCGCTAGGATTTTCTGAAGCCTTCTGAGGGCATCTTTTGGTGACACAGCTAAGCCACTCTGTCAGCTAGCTTCTTCAGAGAGGATTATTCTCATGCATTCCTCCCTGCCCAAAACAGCTGGAAATGGTGCATTTTCATAGCATTCATTTTCTGCTAGTTTAACCCTGTGATGCAGCTCACCATGGAGCAATTTCAGAGTCACTGGATGTATAAGAGAAACAGCAGAAACCCAGCTAGGGATAGGAAGTCGCTTTCAGGGAAGGTTTGCCACTATAGTGGCTTAGCTGTACTGTTGAATGGCATGCTTAATGCTAATAGCTTCACACATGCACTTGCGAAGAACAATGCCCAGTGTGTGTAACTACATCGGTTCCCACAAATGAGAGTGATAAGACTGCATGCAGAGAAAAATTACACTTGTTCCATTGTTCCACGCTGCCAGGACGTGGTGTTAAATACCGCTGTAGGAGAAAGTCAGAAGTGCTCCAGAACACAGGAAAACACTCAGAGAAATACGGGACTTTGACTTGAGACTGGAGAGGGGCAATCCAAGTGGAGCTGTTCAGCGCACACTCACATGTCAGAAAACAGCTCAAGGACCATGGTTGTAGATTACCAGAAGACAGTAATTTCCTCCCAGTCTTGCAGTTTTCTGACCACCCTTTGAAGGATCACTCTAAGCAATAACAATAAAGAAAATCAAGCCTGAGCATTATTAATGTCTGAATCTTGCAGCATGTATGAAGCTTGAAGTATGTATTTTGGGCAAATAGGGAATTACTCTCCTAAGGATGAGGTGAAGCATGCTCTTAAAGAAACACTTTGTTTATAGACAATGTTTTTAATCCTCAGGAGATGGATCTATTTTGAAATTGCATTGCCATATTCCAATATGGACTTACAGGGGAACAGACAAACTGCAATTATTTTTCAAGAACATGACAATGGAAATATTTAACCTGTATTGCAATATAGTTCGTAACACAAACTGCCTCATCATTATCATACTTACTCATGCTATAGAGCAGATTTATTACGATAAACTATCCTGCGCATACAGAAGTGGAAATTCACACTTATTTCCTATTGACAGTGTCATTGCAGTGAAGTTGAAAACTTATTAATCTATCTAGATTTCCAGTACACGTAAAATATCAAAAGCTCAATTTATTCAGTCCACTAAATTTCTCTGAAACAGTAAGAAACTCCCTCCCACCAAATGCCCTTCAGAACCACTATAGTCAGAGTGCGAGCTGATGGACAAAGCAAAAGCAGCAAACTTACACACAACATTAACTCCTTTCTGGAGCATAACCGAGAAAAGGGAACTGATAATTACACAACCACTTTCTGAAAAGCCCAAAACCTCGCTTTTAGTTCTTGAACCATTTTTAGGAGAGCTGTTACTTATTTATAAACCTCTCTAATACACAGTGACGCGCTACTACTTGTCCTGTATCTGAGCATTGTGATTCCACTGTTGACCACATACTGCATTATTGACTGCAAGTTTCTCGCACAGAGAGCAGAAGTATGGGGTTTTTTCCTTAAAAGGAGAGCATAAAGATGAGACATGAACTCTAACTTGTTTGAAGCCGCCTCTATGAAAGTAAAATTTATTTTGGTAATCTGTACCAGTGGAGTTGACTTTAAAACACAGCAGTCCCAATTTGTACTATTTTAAATCAGGATGCACAAATATGAATAATGTTCAAAATTTAAGGTAGGAAAAGGCTGGAACTATTCTTGTTCACATAATATGGGACAGAATTGGAATAGCCGTCAAAATCTAAATGAATAGACTTGGTCTTGGAGAAACAGAGCTGCCACACCTGCACTGATATTCCTCTAAGTCAAAAGAAAAAGAAAAATCATTCTGTTCTTCTTATCCTGTACATTTTTACTGTTACAAATTGATTAGCATTGCACTTGGAAAGGGCTACGATTACTTTGTAAGTGGCTTAAGTACACATTCCCTCCCTGCCACTGTATCCTCTGTCCCTTGCAAAACTCACTCTTCAAAGCTTAATAACCTGTGACAAAAACTAGGGGTTTAGGAAGAAATCCTGCAAGGAAAGGGGGAAGATACTGACACTTTTTCTATGCTTCAAAGATTGGGTCAAAGTGACATAATAAAAACTACACATCCAGCTCTTTTATCACCTTTCAGCCAGTTTCTCTCTCTCATAAAATGTTGAGGGTAGGTCCTGACGAGACAGACTACAGTAGCAATATGCCATTTTGCCAAGGGTCAAACTAAGGAACTTGCTGTAGCCTTCAGCTCTTTGCACGCTCACTTTTAGGCTGGCAGCTGATGTGGGTATGTAGTCACTGCCTGTCTTTTGTTTTTCAGAACAAGGAGAAAACACATTTTTCCCCTCCCTTGTCTGGGAAACAGGAAATAGATTCTTATAAAGACTCTCCCACATACAGACTGGGCAGGAAAAAGGTGGAGTTTGGCAACATTAAGATTTGTTCTTCAAATGCAGACCAGTAATTATTCTAAGGTAAGCGACAGGATGGCTAGGCTTAGTAATGTTTACTCACCCTGGTGCTGTTGTTTTCAAATGTATTTATATTTCATGCAGACTTACCCATAAATGTAAAAATCAGTTATTTTTGCCTGAGTTTTCAGGTGGTTAGACCCTTGCACAGACTTTATTTACCTTTACATAAAGGCAACAAATGCAAAGAAATAAGCCTTTTTAGAGTAACTGTACAAGTTAATTAGTTCTTCAGGTCCTTACAAAATGGCTAGACATTTTTATCCCCATTTTATAAATGAGACTATACTGTTTCAAGTGCAGAATATAGCTCCCCAGAGCACACACAGAGTTCTATACCTCCACTTCAGAAACCATAAGCTAGTAGCAATATTGTCTTTAGCTCGGGGGGGAATTCATCAAGACAGAAAAGTATGTGGGTTTTCTACGAATGTCAGTTACTTGATAACTGCAACTTGTATGTCTGGAAGTACAGATCTTCTTGTTGATCGTATATATTCCAGGAACTTGTATTAAAAACTAGTAGCAGGGGAAAAATTAGCATGAACACAAAGAAGGCTCTCCACTGAAAAAAAAATCCTGAGATGCTGGTTTGAAACTACTTGTTTATGAGATACCCCCAAAAAATCCTAAAATAACTTACTAAATCCAAAAATTAAGCATCTGACTTTTTTTTTTTCCACTAGCCAGAGTCTGAATGTTTCTGTGACCACCTACATCAGAAATGCAGAACCTATTTTATATAAGTACTGTAGAAGGCCTTTCTAGCCATTGTTCATGGGGGGAGTGGAGGGAAACCAACGTTAGGAAAAAATTCAAAAAGTGGAACCATGGGAGCAGCTGTGGGTGATACAGAAGACGCTGAAGGAATACAGTCATGATTGCCTATCCTCAGTGGATACCAAGAACATATATATATAGTTTGCCTTTTGTTTTTATATAGGATGTCCTAGCCTACTTTTAAAATGCAAAATTTTGCATGAGATTACACTTTGTAACATGCTCTAAATTAATTCTAGGCTTAGAGCTTTTTAAAAGCTTTTCATCACACATGGATGGCACAATTCAGTAAAAACATTAACTTTTATCTAATTTAGATCCCAAACTGGTTATCTGGCAGAAAAAGAAACCTGGAATGTGCTCAGTATCCAGCTCTTTCAGAGCTTATGCTGCCTGTATTAAGAAAAGCTCTAACGTTCATGGAATGCTATTAATCAGCAGCTCTCAAAATGGTTAAAATCACATTTTTCTTTTCTGTAGCATGTGCCTCCAACGTAAATTTGCATAATATGCCTGTATCACATAGTCCTCCATCATAGCATACATATCACAACTTCCACCTCATGCCAGTGCAGTCCATGCACATACCTTGACACATCCCCTCTGTCAGTCCCCCTCCCTTCCCCACATGCCAAAATCCCCAGCTCTCTACCCATTCCTGGAGTCTCCAAGCATGAAAAAATGACCCAGCTAGTTTTCCAGCTTGTTGGCTGGAGACAACAAGCTCTCCTGCCTTGCTCTTTGCCATAGCTCCCTACCTTTTCTTCTCTGTCTCCTGAGCCTTGGATCCACTTGCGAGGACAGTGGCAAGGAGCACACCATGCGGTTGGCTACCATGCTAGAAAGGGGACCAGTCAGGAATTTGGGGCACACAAGCTCTGCAAGAAACAAACCACTCCCAGCAGAGACAACCTCCTCCGGCATTATGGCGCAGGGTCCTGCGCGTAATAGCTCTTACTGCACTACTCCAATGCTCCCGGCTTCCAGGTCACCCCGGAAAGGCATCAGTATTGGTTTCAGAGTCAAAGCATTCCCCAGAAGGCATTTCATACCCTGTGTCTTGGAAATGGCTACAGAAAGCTATTAAAAGGTAATTTTCTGATCGCAAAACCTTCTCTAAAACAACCATCAGCCCCTACACAAATCTGCCCAGTCCCTTCCATGTCGGACAACAGGAGAGAAACCAAAGTGAATGCACAGTACTCTTCCATGAAAGAGGTGTTAGAGACCTAGAAAAATAACATTTTGAAAACAGCATTTTTTGTTTAAACTATACTCTGGAACACAAAAAGAAAGGTCCCTCATGACATGAACGGTCAGTACAATCAGCACAAATAAAACAGAAATGTTCCTTTGGCAACGTGGTTGATTTTATGTAAAAATCTATGTTTCACAGTAAATGCTTGGGTAACTCCAGACACCCCTAGTATCACCTGGCATTGTGCAAGCTAAGATGCAGTGCAGAGCTCCAACTGGCCTCCTCTAAAGTGATCTTTCCCCACCTGATTGCATCACACGCTAAGTTTAGTATGTTATCCGCCTTCACAGAAAGCGTCTAAACATCCAAACTGCTTAGTATTAGAGCACTAAACTGGATGGTAGTCAATCTCTCTCAAAAAGCCATATTCCAACCACTGAGAAATCAAATTATTTTAGTGAAAAGATGGAATGAATCTGCGAAAAGTCTGATTTCTTTCCATTCCTGAATAGCTACCTTAATTTGTGTTTGTCAAGGTCAGACTGAACAGTCTTTTAGAGCTGAAAAAAAAAGATTTTTTTAAAATAATCTTCAGTGCAGTGAAAGTCCTGAGCATATTACAAAACACAGCATTTAACCCCATAAAAATATTTAAATATGTAGTCAATGTAGTTCCTCTTCAGAGTGTTCTATGAGCTATCACTCATTACAAAAATCCCCTAACAAGCTCCATGAAATCAAATTATAATGAAAAAATGATTCAATTCCCCTCAGAAAACTGCCATGTTACTATATCAAGAATATACTCGTAATTAAAACTGACTGGGAAAGCAGACTTGTCTTTGAAAAGAATAGGTTCAACACCTTTGAGTAATGTAGCTGCATGACTGCCATGAAATAAAGCTCCCAAGCCAATAAAACCTGACACGCACATAAAGGCAGTGTGGTGCTGTCAGCTACCTAACATTCAGCATTAGGATCTTTCCTGCCAATGCACGATGCTTCATTATCTTTAGCATCCATCGACATTGCTGCTGTTCTCTCCCATACATAAAGAACTCACATTTTCTTTTAGCTGAGCTAGCAGCACTAAGCAAAGTGCTGGTTCATCCTGCATCATTGGCAGGACAGAGCTTTGGGAATGGAAGATTTTAAAAAAATTATTAACAGGTTTTGCTTTATTTTTCTTTCTCAGCTTTAGAGTGGACCATAATCAAGAGTCCCCTCAATACAGCTATGAGGAAAGAAACCTCAATTTACATCATCATTATTGTAGGTATGGTTTGACAGCAGGTAAGGGAGGAAATCAAGCTCCCATTCTATTTTAATGGAAAGCCTGAATTCACTGAAAAAAAGGTTTTAAAATGGCTATATTTAATACATTTGTTCATTATGGTTTCACAGTAATACCCCATTAAAAAGCTCTAGTCCTCAGAGCATCTTAGGGGGAAGAAGCAGAAATAAACCATCCATTGCGTATCACGCTGCTGAATCTGCAATTCACAGTAACTGGTGTAGAAGTTCAGAGTTAATTTACTGCCCCTAATTATTATTAATGAGCTATAAATTGGGATGTTAATAGTTCTGGTGTACAACAGAAATTATATGGCTACTTTTAGTGGGCACTTCTTACCCTGCATATATACTACCTCCATTATAAGCCCTGACCACATTATATAGTGTTTTGTCATTCCCTGTTCTGACCCCAGGTTGTTAATGGAACATCTTTGTAATACAAACCCTAATATGAGGATTTATCACCGCCTGAGATTCTGTATAAGAGCAAGGATGACAGTTTCCTTGAATTTGTGCCACAACATTGTTTTATATCAAGAGGTCAGACATTTCCAGTAAGTAAATACCGGGGGTGGGGGGGGAAATACACACACACGAGACCTGCAACAGCACATTCTGGAGTTCTGAATTAAATCTTTGCTTCTGGTAGAGACTAATAAAAGATTTGTGAAGAGTTACTGTTAGCTGCACATAGATAAGCTATGAGAATGAACATATATTCCTATAGGCTATTCTTTGATTTAAGTATTTCCAAAGGGTAGGAGACTAACCGATCAGGCCAGTTTTAAGAGTATGTATTAAAGTGAGCAACTTCCTATGTCACAGCCTGAGATTTTTATTTCTTAACCACTTTTTCACATAAAAGCAAAGATTTTTCCGACTAAAATATCATCTGGCGTAAAGTACTACAGTTTCAGAATTACATTACAGGATTATTCCATACTAAATGCTCCACTGATCTGAATAACTGGCTGACCAAGAGGTTACCCCCAAAAAACATTTTATATTTAAATACTTATTTTCTGTAAGTCATCTGCAGCATTCACCATGAAGAAGGCCCAGTTCGAAATCCATTTTTGGGAACAGCTCTATTAATACAACAACAATGACTCACAGTGTGAGTTCTAATGAAATCTTCTATTTAGAAGCATTATGTTTATCGTACTTTCCCCATATAAGGCTTGCAGTTTAAATCTTTATGCATACATTGTTAATGAATATAAAAATGCTTAAACTACTTTTGCCTGCTCACACATGCAAAAAAATCCCAAAGAAAACACATGTGAGATCATAAATCTTGTCTTGTAGGACAAATGCTACCAGAACAGCCAGGCTGAATATAGAGGACAACAGTTACAAAAGTAATACCCACAATCTCTATAAAAGAAACACCATTCCTGAAGGTGGTAATTAACTAAAAAGATTCAGAATTGCAATTCTAGAAGTGGTTCGGTATTTTGCACCACATTTCCATCTCCCTCTACTTGGCAAACGTACTGTCAACCTTCTCATGTAAAGTGGACAGTAGCAGGACTGCCCAGGATACATAAGTAATGCCAAAATGTGGTGGAATTGCTGCAAATGCACTGTCACCAGACAGTGACACTACTGTCAGCCCTACTGCTTGCTTTCAAGACCCTTGCGTTCATCATCACTCTCCTTCTCCAGCTTTTGACGGCTCCATACTCCTCCCCACAGTTCCCACAGCAGAGCCAACAGTAAGCTAAGAGGGGTCTTTCTCAGACAGAGCGCTGGGAAGAGCACAGCAACCAGAACCTGCACTCATGAACCTCCAAGGCATAGAGCACGCAGCAGTGGTCAGCCCTTTCTGGCTCCACTGCTTGCTGCGTGTGGGGAAAAGGTGCTAGACTGAAATCCTGTCCTGATCATTTGGCTATGTCACCAAGCAGTAATGTGATGGCAAACATGGGATGCAGGGGAGTGGAGTGGGAGACTTGGGGGAAAGTATTTTATAAAGGAAACTTCTGCTGTTTGTGAATGAGAACATTTGCCACATTTTGCTTGTCCTCCCTCAGAGGCTGTTCTCCCTCTACACACACCCAGTGGTCAGAACATCCTCAGATCTCAGTCTACATCCAAACACACTACTTAAGTGTCATCCCTGCATACACCGCAGTAACCCTCCTCCTCCAAAAAAAGAACAAAATAAGGGGCATTTTAATGACACGAGAAGCCACCTCACTTTGTTACTGAAGCATACTGAATGAAAATCACTGTCAGCTTCAGAAAATGGAAGAGCAAACCTGTAACTGAGTTACAAATGAGCACAAAGGGCTACAGCTGACCAAGAAAGTACAAAGATCACCTCCAGTCAGGCCGAGTTCAGTCAGCAGTGCTGGCATATTGCATGTTGGCTTACATTCTTTGACACCATAAAGCATTCTAAAGACGACTCTCCAAAAATGGGTTCCCAATCCAACAAAAACTGAAGTGGATAATCTACATTTTTGGCTGCATCTGATAAATCTGTGCTGTGCTTTCCAAGGATAACAGTCTGTATTTGCTACCCTTAGATTTTCCCTTTTTTCATGATAGAAACTGTGTTAATTTGGGAGGATTGTAAAGCAGTTCAAACAGCTGCTTCTCCTCAGATAAGATATTTGGGTGTTCATACTACTTCTGTCTGCCAGATGAGCTATTTCAACAGGCTTTCATGAGCTGTTTGTCACATCCTTTAATGCTATTTTTCCTGCAGTTGCAACGATACTTAATAAAAAAGCCTTCTGAAGCAGACTTATGCTCTTCCCGATTTCTACTTTTTGGGGGCAAAACAAACATAAGATGCTACTTTTTCTCCTTGGCTTGCTTTGCCTCAGTACAAGACAGAAGCACACAAGAAAAATAAATTCTTTCTCAATTTCAGTGCTTGGCTCAAAATCAAGACTCATTAGTTTAAAGCAGTGGCTTGGAGCAGAGGAAATGGATCTTGGAGCCAACAATATTTTATCAGAGTCAGTTGAGCATCCATTAATCATTAAGATATTCTTAAGTATTTTGTCCCCATCCAACTTGAATTTGTTTCAAGACATCAGTTACTTCTGCCTTTGATTATATATAATCACATTCATGTACACATAGTCCTGAGATGAATGCAGAAGGGGGGGGAAAAAAAAAAAAAAAGGCATCTCCGTGCAGAGCAGAACCCAAAGAGCATTTCCAGAAGGGCCCAGGGCAGCACTGGGCAGGAGAAGGGAGACATCAAACTATTTGAATTCTCAGGTGGAACACCAACATCACAAGTTAAACACAAACTTTTCAAGAAAGTTGAGCAAGTGCTCCTCTGCAGCACAGGCACTGACTGAGATGCTAGCTGCAAACACTGCAATTTTCAAAGCTTTCAACCCTGCCAGATTTCTGAATGCATGATCTAGCTACGTTCCTTTGGCACTTAAAAATGTCCCAGGAAAACATGCCACACAGCAGTTATTCAGCAGTGCAGAGTCAGGTACGGTAATGAGAAGATAAAAATTATTTAATTAACATTTAAACATTTTACTTTGTGCTACATATTTGTTTCAGCAAATAACCTCTTGTACATGCTGTTCAGTTTCCATTACCATGAGTTTGGGATGGCTGCTATGCAGGAGTTGCAGAGATCATTGCTTAGTTTTAACAGTCATCTTCAGACAGTTGTCAAGTTTCTAAACCTACACTGATTTAGAAAACATTACAGACCAAGTGTACGCTGCATGGCCTTGTCAAAATTGCCATGCCAAGCAGAAGACAGCGATGAGGCATCATGTGGCTCACTGACCAGGGTCATCAGAAATCCCAATTCGGGTGCAATTTTACCTAGTAGACTGTTTATCAGTATATCCTATGATATTTGAAGCAAGGTCAGCAAGCTGCCAGCTGTCCAAAGGAGCTCTTCACTTCTACAATTGCATGATCTACTTAACACTGCAGCAAAGCTTTCCTACAGTGGGCACGGCCATTGTGAAAGTAAACCAGCATGGGTACGGTTCTGTCTGCAACATTACAAAGATTGTAGGAATGTGTAGGCCCATACATTATGATTTTAAAAGGCACAGGAAGCTTAGATCACACCACCAAAGTTCAAGCTGCATATTTGTTTCGGGTGGGTTGAGGTCATATCTTGTGAAATGCATGCGTGGATTTACACCCTTCCTTAAACTTAAGTCATTAGGAGAAAAAGAGGAAATAGATGTGTAATAAACAATATTTGTTATTTCACACCTCACCAGTGTGCAAAGACTTATACTGATTATCAGTAATTCCAAATGCTAAAGGGACAAGAGAAGACAAAAAAACCCAGCATTTGCAAAGAGAAAAAATGATACTGAAACGGTTACAGTGCCAGTGCATTTTTCACTGCCAATAAACACAGCACCAAGCAAATAAAGGGATATCTCCCAAGTTAAGATGACCTTCAAAAGAGATTGTTTATAAAAAGAAACTTTGCAATGCAAAGAAATATAATCAGCACACACTGCAGGTTAGCACATAACAGCAAAGCTGACTTAACAACGTTGTCAGAGAGATGCTGGCAGGTAAGAGTTCTACCTCAGTCTCAGCAAGATAAGGTAGGTCTCCTAATTCAGTGTTCTCTGATGAATCTCAGCACCAGAGCCCTTTGATTCCAGAAACACGTATAACAATTACCCGCTTCAAGAAGTAATAAAACATGTCCATGTCCAGTGAGACCAGCTCAAAGAATACCTATAAATCACTGTTTCTAAGTGAATCTCTGGATTTCACATGTGTTTCCAGTTTATATGGGTACAGCTCTTACACTAGTATCAACTGAGGTACAACGGAACAGGAGAAAGGCTAGGCATGGGGAGCTTTTTGCTGGTATTAGGTTTGAAAACATTTTCAAGTATCTTAGCTCCCCTTGCAGTCTTCCTCCTCCTTTATGATTTTACCAGTGCAATCAGAGCCTGATCAAATCATACCCAAAGAAAAAACTAATTATTGTGATGACTCTTGCTACAGTTCCTTGTTTACAAGCAAAATTAAAAACAAGAATCAAGATTTTCCTGAAAACTGGATCAATATATGCAGTTTTGGGGAGTACCTTATGATGTGAAAGACAGAACTGTTAAAAGGAAAAGTGAGCATCTTTTGCATAAAGATGTAAGGGTCTTCACATAACCCCTGTATCCTAGAGACTGGGCTTCTCCAATCACTCTTTTTGGTTGCCTCATCCAAGATACTAGCATCACCTAAAACAAAAACACTATCTAGAGCTTGATAAACCAATCTGCAAGAACTTAATGAGTTAGACATGGTTTATTTACTTTTTAAGAACATCTGGATACAGTATGTAAGGAAAACAAGGAGTTGCGCTTTCGTTTTAAAAGTTCAGGGTTTAAACAAAATTCTTGTTCTCCCTCACAAATGCTAAGGTACACCTTTTAATGTGAACTTCCTGCAAATTCAATAGCTCCAGTTTACAAAATAAGATTCGATACAGTAGGAAGGTGCCAAACAAAGTGACTTTTGATGTAAAGAATTTCCTCCTATTGCTCCTGATGCACAACTTCTATGTTTTAACATTATTAAACATTTAGCGTAACACCACCTTGTCTGATTCAGAGTATCTTTGGGAAGTTTATCGCCATACTCTGCAGTTACATCTCTGAACACACTGATTATCTTGAGGTACTCACATTTGGCTGTATAAACCACCTGCTTTTTCTTTTTCTTTTTTATTTTTAAATAAGAGAAGCTCAGTTTTCATGCATTACAATGTATTCAGTAATCCTGCGGTAACTATGTCCTCACCATATGCAGGTACCTGCTGCAGCAGTATTTGCATTTGCCCTACAACATTCCACCCCAATGAGCTCCCCTCTCCTGAAGTGACCTGCGTGACGGGGTGCCGCTCCACCTGACAAGTGGAACACACTGTCCCAAACAAAAACCCCTAAAGATCAAAACAAGCCTTTCTGCTGACATGTCAAAAGTTTAGGCTAAAGAGGAAAACATACTTGAAGCTCTTTTTCCATTACCTTGCATAAACCATCTAGGCAAGAGATAAACATAAAAGGAATTTCTTTAATTAGATAAATTCACTCCTCAGCATCTGTTGTTTAATAGAGCAAAGCACATCAGCATGTTAGAATCAGATAATATTGGAGTCTCCCACAAACTCACAGTTGAAGCTTCTTTTTCATGCAAGCATTTGGGTGCCACTGGTTTTACTCGCTGTAATACAACACTTCCAGTTAAATGCTTGCCGTAAAATGTAATGCCAGGTATGCACTGGGCCACAACAAGTGAAATTCCTTAAAATGATTATGCAGCATCTTGCAAGTTAGAACAAGGCAGAACAGATGCACAGGGTGATCTTACACAACTTATTTCCCTGAAGTTCTATACCATGCATTCATTTTTAATAAACCTCAAATCAATTAAAGATTGTGCTTCCCGTAACTAAAATCTAAAGAATTCCTTTAACATAAGCAATATCCATTACGTTTTGCATTTCAGCACCATTTCTTGACTTTCTAAATTAAGATAATCTCTCAAAAGGTCAAAAACCTCTGCAAAAAACAAGTTAATTCTAATATATTCTTAACCTCTGTCTACTACAAACTCAATCCCATTGAGTGACAAACTCATCTTACAGCTTAAAACCAAATACCGTAAGATAGTAACTTTCAATTATGTTTGATTTTATATGCAGTCAGATAATAGAATTTTTATTACAGTTATAAAAAAAAAGTTCAGGATAAACCAGGAAGATGTTAGTATCCATCTACTTTGCCATTAAACAACCTAATCCAAATCTAAAGTTTTTTTTTAAATCAAATTCAAACATATGTTGGCAAAGCAAAGGACCCTTCTAAGTGGCATTGTGCAAGCCAGTGCAGGCAAAAACAGTGCAGACCAGCTGAACAACACTGCCGAAGTATTTCCTATCTGATCTGCTTGCACTGCTACATGCCTCTCTTGTGTAGAGATTGCCAAGCAAGTGTGCAATGGACCATAATTTTAAAGCAACTAGGCAGTTTTGGGCTAGTCTGCACACTTGTACTCTGAAACATATCTGGGCTTTTCAGGAATGCAGCACTGAGCGAACTGCACCATGAAGCACTTACCTCAACGCTTACTCAGTACAGAAGGTTAAAAGCAGCAGCAAAGTAAAATGACACTCCAAGACTAGCAACTTTCTTCATTTGTTAAGTCACCTGCCAGGTACTAATAAACAGTTAACACAGTGCCATGGAAATACAAGTCGTCTTCAGCTCAGGTATGCCATGCTGAGAAATAAAACTTACATTGTATGAAGACATACAAGAATCTGCTTTAGTGAGATCAAATGCAATTATGAAAAAAAACTTTTGTTGGAAAATTCTCTATTTTCAATTATTACAAAAAGATTCCTTAAACACGGAATATCTAGTTAGTGAACTTCTTTATAGTAATGGTATAGTCTCTGTTACTGAGAGCATTTAACAGCAACCAGAGAGAAGAAAAAAAAAAAATCTGCATTTTTAAAACCACAAAACTAGTAAAGTAACTCAGAGTAGTTTTAAGTACTTGAAACTACTTAAACTAATTTTTTTAGACTGACTAAATTTAAAGTCATTTGTATTCCCTATGAAGGAGCATCACATTTAGTGAGTTTAACTCGTTTGTATCAAAAGCATGGGGGGTGTTTGCTGGCAGACGCTTAAAATAATTACCACAGGCATCTCTTTGGGAATCACACAGGTCCTGATGCTTTGGTGTTTTTACTGAGCAGATCCACCTCATTTTAACACACAGACAACTCTAACCTGCCCCCACCAAATGCACATGCTTTAAAAGCAAATCTAACAAAATGCAGAAGAAAGCAAGCTAAATAAGCTGCATATTTCATATGCTGCAATCCTCCACTCTTTTTGAGACAAAGGATTTGATCATTATTTCATGTACTCCATCACTAGAAAGAAAAATAAAGGCTTCCGTTTTCAGGCAGTTTTAATGATGACAATTCAAAAGAGGATGCAGACTCGCTCTTACCCGTTCAGCGTGTATGAACCATTCCTCTTGAGTCTCATACTTGCAGATAAGAATCTTAGGAAAAAATCCAGAATGAGGTGGTTTGTCCTCTGCTATACCAGAATACAGGCACCTGTTTGGTGGTTGCGCCTTTTGTTCACCAGGGGATCTCTTTCCTGTTTCTCTGAGTCATCAGTGAGGAACAATGCAAAACCACCACCAGAGCCACTTAGCAGGAAGCCCAGAGGAAACCGCCTGCAGCCAAACAAGAGTCTGGAGATGTAAAATGTCTCCAACACACCTCCGACAAAATCTTGGAGCCCACCAAGGAAAAGTAGCAAAAATTCATGGAGAAGCGGTTTTTATAAAACACCTTAACTGCTCCCTGCATGTGCAAGAATAAAACTTGCAGAAAGCTGTATTTTATTGGTGAGCTTCTCTTCTTCCAAACAGTCTGAAAGCAGCTTCAGATCTATTTCCTCCTTCTCACGAGCCCTGCTGTGACTATCACTCAAGTATTCAGCACTACCCTCAGAGCACCAGGCAACTAAACAAGAAGCCCTAAATAACAAATTCTCAGACTTTTTTTTGTTTTTTTCTCCCCCTAATATCAAGTTGGAAACTACACATGTGGAAAGGGACACACAATTAGTGGTTAAAAGGTTCAGTCTCCTTGTAGAAAGTTAAAAACAGGCAGATCTAAAGTCACGCTCGAACGCTACAGAGAAAAATATCCTCTAGCAGTCCAGTCCTGGGCAGGCTGCCCTGCATAAATCACACGATCGCACTGTCTCTGATGAGGCTGTTTTCCTTCCCTTCCTGTTCACCCTACCATTCCCTGATAGCTGTGAACTAAACAGCTGCACAGCTTAATGTCTGGACCAGAAGGATGAATCTATCACACAAAGCAAAAATTACTGCAGATAATTGTTGATCATTTAGTGTCTGTGAGCAAATCGACACTGACTCAAGTAATAAATCACATGAAAAACATTTTTAACAATGAACCCTGAAACTACTGTCACTTGTGGCCTAGGTGAAACTACTCTAGGATAATGGGAAAACTGCATGCTAGCCAAATATAAAGATTAAATATTCACTACCTAAACAGAGGGAAGCAATGGGTAGGGTCCCACAGAACTCTGGCCTGAGTACAACGTTATTCTGTATCTTAATGGCCCAAATGTCTAATGACAATATGTTTGTCAAGCTGAATTTTCATCTTGATCCCATCTTTGCATTGTTCTTTCAGATTTGTCATCTGAAAATTTAACAGTTATAGAAAAACAGGCTAAAAAATAGGAGAATTGCTTAATTTCTTTCTAGGTGCCTGAGTTTATACAGTTAGGTGTGATCAAGTATACCTGTATAGGGACTGATTAGATCACAAATGTTGAGAGAAAAAAGGGTTACAATGAATTACAGGCTGAAGAAATCAACAATGTTGTACTGTTGATAAAATGCAATGAGACTGAGCTGTACAAATATGCTGCATCTGCAAGATAGAAAGTAATTCTCAGCATCTGTCAGGCCTCATCTGGAGTACCGTGCCCAACCCTTGGCACTCCTGTTGATGACAGATGTAGAATTAGCTGGAGCCCAGGGAGCACCAGGAAGAATATTATCTATCTCACAGATGAGAAAACTGAGGGAGGAAAACAACATAACACTTTCCAAGAATGTAGAACACTGCTGTAAAGAGAAGGGAAACAAAATGTTCTTCCTGCTCTATCCATCACAAAGGGACTTGAATTAAGCAAGAAATAAACCATGTTAGTATTAGATTTTTTTGTTTGAGGGTTGTTGGTTGTTTTTTTGGGGGGTGGGGTGGTGTTTGCTTGGGTTTTTTTTTAATAAGTACAGGAACAGATTATGGAGTCTCCATTATTGCAGGCTTTTGAGATGATCTTGCTCCAGAGCTGGGGACTGACTAGGTGACCTCTACAGGTCTCTTTCATCCCTAACTTTCTACGATTTGCTTCCATTACTAGCTGGAAGAAAGAACAAGAATTGTGCTGTGTAATCACATGAGGCAAACTAGCTCAAGTCAAACCAGACTACAGCATGCTTCAGATTTGTTTCCTCAAAGTAAGTTATACTGGCCAGGACTGCAAGTAGGTCTGATACATTGCCACCACAGTGGTAGCAGCGCTCTACTTTTATCATACACATCATGGGAAAGAATTACACTTCATGTTCTTCTCAACCATCAACTCTGCAAAGATCCTACCTACATGCTGGCTGGCACCAGGGCCTGATTCTTCTAGTTGCTATGGTCAGGCCCCGCTGCCCCTCAGGAGTGAGTGAAAATTCACTATGGCCACAAAAGAGCTAGAAGTTAGGTTATTGCAGGCAGCTACCTACCAGCACTGGATAAAGCAGAGACATGTTCTTGGAAGCTTATCAAAGAAAACTAGGATGATCTATTCTGTTAATAATTTAGAGAAGAAAAAATAGTTAAAGCTAATAAATAAAAAATTTTACATAAAGATAATTTCTAAATGCTCTGCAAACCCAAAATCAGACAAAAACTTGAACTCAGTTTTCTTCTTGGAAGCAAAGATTTCTGGGGAAAAGTTTCTGGAGAGGTCGTCTGAAACCCAGGCTCAGAGTAAATCTGTTATGCCTTCAGTTTTAATTGAAATAAATCATGCCCACTGAAAAGATGCATCTGGCAGTATAATTAAAGCATATATGACACGGGGATTTTTTTGGGTATCTACTAATTTGCCTTGGAAGTGCATCAGCAATATGGAACACGGGAGCTATCTTGAGATGGTGTCTGATGACTATTACTTAATAGCAATTGAGTACTATTGTAAACTGGAGAATCACAATTTTTGTAATTTAAAAAAAGCAGACCTTTCCACAGCTTTTTTTAAGCTCCTTTCTGGATGCAAAAATGTAAGTGATGTACCCACAGATTTTCTGAGCATTTTGGTTTTACTGGCTAAATAATTTCTTAAAAGTAAATTTCAGCATTCTGTTGCTGTGAGCAGCTGCTGCTTTTTCCAAACTCTACTTCTGCCGAAAGACATCAATACTTTTTTCTTTTTCACTTCCCCATGCTCTTTCAGGGATTACAGCAGCACAAGGGTATGTGTTCTTTAACATCTCCATCTGAAAACTATTATAGGAAACCAACAGCTAAATATAAACTGTCCAATCAGAGCCAGAGCCAGCCACATTGATGCTGGGATCGCAAAACACTATCATGGACAAAAGAACTTACCACAGAAACACAGCGAAAGCCTACTTGCCAACACAACTGCTTCAGAAACAATGAATTCCTCCTTCAGAGAGGTCTTCTGGAGAAATGTTTGGTTAACAAAGATAAAAAAACCCCACCTTATTTTTAGTCAACATGAAAATAAAGATGATAAACTCGCTGCAGTAGGCAACTCTATGATGAGGCAATATGCTATACACATTACCTCCTACAATATTTTCAATTAGCTGCACCTAAAGAAATCCTTTTCTCCTCTCTCTCCCTACACGTACACGTTCCAGAGAGCATACACAAGCTGAATCATCATTACTGTGGTGAAAACACATGGGAGAAGAGAAAACATCTTTACATCTCCTTAAGATCCCTTCTGACAAATAAAGCATTCTTAGAGTCCTCTTCTCTTTTATTCCTTTCGCCAAGCAGAATCCATAAACTTTAGCATGGATTATTTGTTCCCAGGCTAAACATTCATCCAATTACTGCTCTGCTTCTGAAGGGAATTTCAACAGGACCATTTGGCCCAGTTATTCTGGATGTTAGCTCAAAGTACAGTTCTTTAAATAACAGAAATTAATATGGATGATTTACCATTTTCAACCATCTCCCAGCCACTTTGTGCTTTGAAAACAGCGTTAGAAGATCTGTTTCAATTACTATTTAAAAAAAAAACTTCTCCATTTAATAAGGAAACGTACATGTTAAGTAGAAAGCTGGGAACAGAAAAGAATAGCTAGTCCTCTACTATTTGGAAAGACTTACAGTACACTCAGAGCTTAATTATTCATCCAGGGGAAGTTCTGCATATGAATGAAACATCTTTCCACATCTAAAAAGAAACACTCACTAGCAACCTCGGTTCTCTACATCTGGTCAGGAAAGAGAGGAGACAGTATGCCCATATGTACCCTATTTTCCAGAACTATAGCTTTTTCACAAGTGTTAAAAGTTACTTCTACAGCATTTAGTGTTATTTTATACATGTATCCTTGACCCATTCCCTCCAATGTTTTTGAAAAATCTATTTGAATTTGTCTCACTATTGAAGAGAACAATTTACTCCCTTTCTTCTGGTAAATACCCACTAACCTAATGCTTAACCTTGTTTTCTACTGTCTTGCATCATAACTTGCACTTAAGGGCTGGCCAAGTTAATTCCCAAGATAATCAATGAAACACTGAATTGTTACAAGAAAAAAAATTAAGTCTACTTTTCTGGTCTGATTATACACTTACAGCACTTCATATTAGTTCATATTAGTTCATATATCACACAGGGCTCCAAACAGGGGGTCAGTCAGGTTCACCTTACTTCTACGTAACTACTTAGCTAATTCAGGCTTAATTTAAACACTGATATTAGAGAAACAAGGAGCTTACAGGTCAATATCAATCGTTGCTGGATAGGGAACGAAAAAATAAAGGAGGAGAAGAGCAGGAAAATTGACTCAGACATAGCTGGAAATAAACATTTTCCCCAAATTCTGCTAATTCATTCTGCACATGAAGATAGTACTGCCTCAGCTTCAGAGCTGAAAGGATTTCTTTGCCAAAGCTGTAAAGAAATCCCATTTCAGAGGGGTCTGGCTTAGTATTGAAAAGAAAAAATCCTGTGTGGGGACACTACAATGGTCAATATACAAATGAAAGCCGTATCACATTCCCTATATACAGACAGAAAGCCTTAACACATGAGAAGTCTTTAATTTGCTTTTTAAGAGAAGATTTTTTTTTTTTTTTAAATGAATACAACAGCCAGTCCTGATTTAAGGCAAAGATGATAGCAGCACTGAAAGGGTTATTGCAAGCACTTCATAACAAGCAAAACAGGACAGTGTTGGAGAAAGTTACAGAACTGAAATAACAGAAAAGCAATCCGCCTGGAAACGGAAAAGGGTGGGTGAGCAGTCTCTACCGGACGAGAGCAAAAGCCAGGGTTTATAAATTTAGAAAAAAATACACACCCACACAAAACTTCTCAAGTAAGAGGATGGGGGGGGGGACGGACCCCATGAAACATTTTACAAGGCCTTTATATAAATTTTGCCTAATCATTCTTAATGGACATCTGCCCATGGCTTAGTACAGGAAAGACCTAGCTTTCAGCATGTGCCAGACTGTCTGAAACACAGACCTTTGGCACACTGCCTGCTTTGATCCCCCACTTCGGGCAGTTTCCTGGAGGTAGGTTTAGAGCGAATGAACACGAACAGATCGCGCTTTGCAAGGGCTGTCCAGAAGTGCTAATCTAATGCAAGTTTGGTATCAGACTTTACAGTGTTCAATTGCATTATTTTTAACTTATCTTAAATGATTTCTAGGTTTTAAAACAGAAGCAGCTAGACAGAATTTAATAATTAGTTTCAGTGTTAAAGAGAGGTCCTTACACAGGGTTAACGAAGTACTGTGGCTAAATAAATTTTTCAGTGAGAGATGAAAGTTGCCCTGCTTCACGCAGATGGGCATTAAGACCAGCCACGTGGACAACAGTTATTTATATAACTGTGGTAAATGGCTGTACAGCATGAAGACCCCCATTCAGATCAGCCCCCAAAACTTTGTCCATCTCAAAGGAAGGCTCATAAAGTAACATAATAAATAGTAAGAGAAGATTGATGTTCTTGGCAAGAGCAGCAAGCAGGTAATTTAGAGCAGGCACTGCCCCTTCAGTCCAAGAACAGGAAACAACTGTATGACTTACCAAAATGCCCCACCCAAGAAGTCCCAGTCGGTATAAAAGTCTCTGCTGCAAAATTTAGCTAATGATACAATCCAGGAGAAGTCTGTAAGTACCACAGAGGGAGAACAGGAGAGAAATTTCTGAGAAAGAGACTTTAGCTAAAATTAACTACACACGATCAGGCACGTACGAATCCCTGAAGCCTATAAAACAAGCAGAAAAAGTAGTTAAGTTTTCTACTGCACAACTTGCTTCTTTCCTTTTTTCCTTTTTTTAATTTAGCTAAGTGGTCTCACACTAAGGTGCTAAAAGCTACAAGCAATTTTTCTATTAAAGAAAGTTTAAAACTAGATTGGTTTTGTTAATAATGAAACAGTACCCAGATTCCAATACAGAAAGCTGGTATTCCACAAATAAAACTTTTGTTTCCTTTAACAAATGAAGCAAAATTCTTTAAAAAGGGCCGTAATTTTGGTCAAAACCAGAACAAATCATTAAAAACAAGAGGTATCAGGAAATACAATAATAAGGGTATAAATTTTATAAGACAGACTGCATGCCGTATATAGGTTAGTGAGTACAACAGGTAGTAAGATATACAACCATGTGCTTGGTCATTAAAATATTTTTAATTTGAAACAAATGAAAAGTGTCAGGCTCTTACTCTCTGAATCTCCTTTTAAACTGGATTATGAGCTTGCCCTTGCACATCCTCTCCAGTGTCCTTAAAGATTCATTCATCTCTTCCATTACTATCCTTACCACTGCATGGACTGATGGGACTCTAGAATGCTCCTCTCGCACTAGGGTAAAGGAAATTCACTTAAGTCCCAAGTTCAGACTCCAGATGCAGATTCTTATTGCCAAATATTATAAATTTAAGAAAGTTATTTGCTTAAGAAGTTTCACATTTACACCTGCAAAAGACAACAAATCTGCCAGCCACTACGTTGTTCTTTTGCAGTTCCTAATTCAGATGGGTCTGAAAGATCCGTGCAAAAATGCTTACTTGAGGAAGGAAACACTGATCAACTCTCTGTAATTCAGTATCTAGTACAAATCTAAGCAAAGACTTCTGCACCCATGGAATATAGTTGGCTTTGACTAAAGGGATTATGTGTGGGAAATGGGGCTTGTGAGTAGTGGGGGTGAGGGGGCAGGACACCAAAGATTAGCGGGGGGGGGAAAAAAAAAACCACACACAAAACCCAAACCAAAAAAACAACCTGTAAAGCCAAACATGTATTACAGGAAGACAACTATTATCAGAAGCTTTGAACTAATCTATCAGTTGCTGACTAGTATGAAAAGAGGAGAAAAGTAGAAACTTGAACATTTCAGACTAAATTCTGATCACAAAAATTATCATCCTGCATTTGTAAAGTCACTTACCAGACATGCTTTATAAGATATACCTTCAGAGAGAAGACAATTGACTATCTCAGAACAAATAAACACAATATTATTTTTGCAGATTATTCTGTACTTCTAAATTAATGCACATGATGAAACAGCTTCTCTGAAATTAAGTGCAGAGTGAAAAATACCATGCGTGTCAATGGCAAAGGCAGCAACATAAAACATCTGAACGCTGGCTTTTTAGGTGATCGTAAGAAAGCCCTTGCCAAATTGGACTTCAGCTGCTGCTATTCACATTTTTGCAAGACCCTAAATGTTCAACAAAAAAAAAAGTCCTTGTAGACTGATCCCAGGCATAACCCTAGTCATCTATCCTTCAAAGAAAGGCAAGAATACTTCACCCCGGTCAGAGGCTGGACCTCATATTTGAGGACATCAGAACATTAACTAACATTTATATAGCACTTTCGGAAATTCTTACAGTGCTTTGGAAAAAAGCCCTCGATCCCTGCAGTCTGTGCCATCTCAGTGATTGTTACAGTCATTAAATTGGAAAAACCCAAGAGGAAATAGCTATAAAGTGGAGAAGATAAAAGGAAACACGGTTTGGAAACAGAAACAAAATCTCACTGCTGTTTCTGTCTTTCTACATTACCGAGGATAAGACACTCGGGTACCATCTGTACTGTGCATTTTCATTGTGTTAGCTAAGGCACAGCAGTGAATGTGAAGTAAAACTCTAGTAAGGCCAGAATACTGGACTTTCAGTATCAGATAGCTGGTAGCTATAAATGCTAGACTCCCCAATACTTAAGCGGTTTAAAGCCAGGAATGAAGAATCTGCTACATCTACTGGTTAGCTCTTGTCTTCCACCTTGGTATCTCCTTTTCCCAAAGTGTAAAATGGCAATAATGACACTTCAGGAAGCACATGGACAGCCAGAAACTGAGAAGATACAAAGTCTAGGGTTTTATGAGTTGAAGTAACTTACATTAAGCCAAGCACCAAATGAAAGAATAACATAATTCAGAAGTCCTCAGCTCTCAATTCAAACCTCACTGCTTATGCCTCATGCCTTTAAAATTACTTCTTACATAAGAGAAGCTGCATTTCAGTTCTGCATAACTGCCCTTCATTCTCTCATCTGTGCACGCACATACACTTTCTCTAAAGATTTTTGTTGAACAGGGAGCTCAGCTCTCAAGGCAAAAATTGTAGGCAAAGCCTAATTACTAGATTCTTACTTTATACACTACCATTCTCAAGTCAGAAAATAAAATAAAAAAATTGTACACCCACAACTAAATTTCATCCAAACTTTGCACAACTGCTGCCTGGCCACATTTCTGGTTTATTCAGAAGTAATCCATCTAGCTTATGCAATGGGAAAACCTACAATCCAAAGCAATCCCTAACTCCTCACTTACATAATTTATCCCATCCCTATATGTAGTCTTATGTCCTAAAAGTGTTTAGCTTAGAAAGCTGATCTTAAATGCCTTCAGAGATATGGCAATATACTTCTTCAGTAGCCAACAGGTGATCTGGGAGAACAAAGCAAAATAATCCTATTTTGGGAATGAAACATTTTCTTCCTGGCAAAAGATGGAGTAACTCAACATTAAAAACAGAATTTCTAAGCTACCAGCAGAATTTTTATCCTTTTACTGTGCCGCTACCTAGAAGAAGGACAACTTTAGGGGAATGACTAATCTTGCTGCAAAGACCCAGGTTAGATGAGAGAACCAGTTTTTGGCTGAAAACTCTGAATAACCAAGCAGCGACTCGGTTTAAATTTGAAAACCTGACCGCCCAATTAATGAAGTCACAAAACTTCATATGACAGGTTAGAGTTGCCTCAAAATCATCATGGTTTTTTAGGTGGTATCACCTTTTCTTTTATTTGAAAGGCTCTTGAGTGTTCCTGGAAGATTTTAACCATCATCAGTTTAGCCCCACATATACTCTCACATGCACACATGACTGTCAAATACTTTTTTTTTCCCCCAAGCATATCTAAGAGTACATATCTCATATAGCCCACTCTTTCCCCACAACAAGTCTCTTCTACCAACTTATCCATCTTACTTAAGACTGCACTTGTGTTATGCTTCCCTTCTTTATGGATTCCATCTTTACTTCCAGGATTTAAAAGGAATACTAAGACTACAGTCATATGTTTTAACCTGTCTAGTTGTATTTACCCATATACTTCCACTAGAGCACAGTTTCATTAACTGCAGTGGGTGAAACACAAGCCTGACAGTCACAGAGGTTGGGAACTTATTTTCAAGAGGAGGTACCTGCTTGAGCCGTTCCTTCTATACACATGCCCTTTTATAGAACTTCAACTTACACACTGGGGATTTAACCTAAATCTTGGATGTATAAAGCACGCTGTTTAGGGTCACAATTACAGAGTTGTTGGTTTGCATTCATGATTCAGAAGAATTAATTCAAAAGCCAATCATTAAACCCACTCTAAACATAATTTTAGATTCCCAACAGATGGGCAAAAGAAAGCCTGCACAGCAAATTGAGAAGGGGGAATCTCCTTACATGCTATTCTGGAATATCTACTATTTATCTAATGCTTTATTGTTGTTGTTATTTACTTATTTATTTTGCTTGGATTTTTAATCAAGTGCATGTAATTTTGCTTAAAGTTACTAAGCTACAGTAATAAAAGCAGTCTTGCATACAGTGCTGTGAACAGGATGCAAGCAAAAACTATACTAATTAGTATACCATTTTCAAAGGTCAATTATCACATCATTAGCCAAGCCATTTACATCTCTGCAATGTGGAATATGCTCCAATTTTAGACAGTGAAATGGGACAAAAATGGATTAAATTGCTTATGGTCAAATAGTACAGTGTGTTGCTTAGTAAAAGTTTCAATTCTCCAGTAGCTTGAGTAGCTCATAATGGGCCATTTTCACACTATGGCCTTGTCCACTAACACCACCTTCTGTCAGATGTTTAAAGAGATAGACCAAGCTTATCTACCAAGAAATGTTAACATTCACTTACAGTGTGAGTAAATCTCATTTCTTTACCTTAAAAAAAAAGTGAAGGACCAATTAGCAAAAAATGTCTGGCTGTATATTCACAGTCACATAATTTAAAAAGTAAGTAAAAGCATAAAGAATAATCAGCATCTATACCTGTCATATCTAGAAGCAAAACCAAAAAATACTAAGATGCAGTACAGGTTGTCCTAAAACTGCTTCTAGTTCAATAATCGAAACTTTAAAAAGTATATAGTCAGAGCAACTTTTAAGGGATATTGCCAGTGTAATAAATAAGGGGTTTTTTTCCCCTGGATTTTAGCTGCATGGTACATCTCCAAAAAGACGTATACTAAAGCGATTTTGGGCATGCAATGTGAAGCAACTCAAGTTTCAAAATGCACCAGTGAAAGACTGCAGAGGCCTTAAAGCGGCCTTGTTGCACACATGGATTGTAAACCATTTTTTCCAGTGCTAGTTATCATACTACTCTCTTCCCTCCAAAAAAGAAGAGATTTCGTACACCATTTCCTATTAAACACTTTGAAAAGTAATTTCGATATTGCAAAACTCTACCATCTTCAAATCCTGCAAGTGTATAGAAGTATGCAATTCTGGATCCATGGCAGGCCTCTGCCATCTGAGCAGGCACTGCTACCACACTCTGTTTCAGTATGATATGTGAGCATCTTTACAATGGCATTTGCTTTGCTAGCCTAGACAAGCAAGCTAGGCAGAGGACTGCTGGGTTCATCTCCAGGTGATGAAAGAAGGAAACCTCTAATAATCGGAAACCTTTCTGCCTCCAGAGGAGCTGGCATTTCTTCCCCTACCTATCCAGCTTTCTCCTTATCTGTAATTTGCACCCATGCTCACTCCATGATTGTATTTAACCTTTATATTGTATTCTCCTTCACAGCTATGCTTCAAGCTCCTGCACCAGCACAGGATCCTTCAGTTTTTCAGGTGCCCATCTGACCACTGAAAGGGCCTATGAAGAACCAGTACAAAGCAAACTTAACTGTGCATGGCTTCATCAGCTTTGACCTGCCTTTTGCTCCAACCTGCAACCCTCATCTCTTTTTTCGAGCTACTCCAAATTTCTTAAGAAATATCTTTAAAAAGGTTAGCAGAGCGTTCCACTTCCGATTAAATTCAGACCCAGGAAGTCACCAGAACACATACTGAACTGATTGCTGCATTCCCAGAACAGCTGTTTACAGTCATATTGAGAGCATCAGATGAGCATCGTGCTTTAACCCCACGTTATTTACAAATCACCTTGCACACCAACAGCTGAAACCCCGTTTCTTATTTTAAAACTTGGGCTAGATCATCATTCAGAAAATCATTCCTGTTCTATTTTTTCCTTCTGACAACTAATTCAATGAAAAATTATACTCTGTTGATATATACCACCAGACTCTCCACATGCTAGTACAATAATGGATTATCTGCTTGTTTTAGAAACAAAAAACCTCACTACATTGCCATAAAATAAGATAAAGCTCAGCTCAGAGCAGTGAAAGCCAGAAAGGGATATTATTGTACTTCTGCTGTTAACCTTTAAAAACATACCTATTTCAAGTTTAAGTGATGAAAAGCTTTATTCGTAAGTGGTGAAAAACCAAGGCTCTTCAGTTTTCTATGAATCATTACCAGGGCACGAGCCAGTTTTGGTCCTATACCAGACATAACAGTTCTTACAAAGTTTTGTTGCAGGTTGTCAGCATTCCCGCACACCCCCCCCGGCATTTCATCTTCCTCATACACTGCGCTTAAGTAACAATATATACCAAAGAATTTGGATAATCAAGTCAGATGCCTTATCTCTACCTCTGAAGTTGCAACTGCCAAATAAACAATTATACAAGCACCTACAAAACACTGTAAATCCAGGGCCAGAGTCCTTGTCTCACCCCTTTAATGTCTCTGCCTCTTCCACAATTTCCCCCATCTCCTAAAGACCGATGGATATTTTATACTCATGACCAGATTTAGGGAATGTCACTGCAACACTTGGACTTGTTAATATAGGTCACCATTTTTTATTAAATTATTGACCAAGATAATTTCAAGTCCGCATACTACAAAGTGTTACACACACACACACATTAGAATCAAGCTTATTTTTAAGGCCATCTTTTCCTTCTCTTCCACTCCCAGTGCACGTATTTTGGCGCAATCACACAAAAAACAATTGCTTCCCTTATGTGTATCACTGACCAGCAACACCGCTATTGCAGAGAATCCATGACAACAAAGAGATAGTTCATGCTATGGGTCAGGCATAAAGCAATAATGTGCTATAAGGAAAGCATATGCATGTTTTTACATGAATCTTTTTACATAAAATTCCCCCTTTCACCTGCAGGTATTTTAACAAAATCCCATCATTTTGCTCCTCAAAAACTCTATGACAAATTTCACAAACTCTACAAAAGCGCAAGTGCTCAAAGAGGGAAAGCAACTGTAGTAAGTTTCAACTAAGCCTATTAGAAACACTTAAGTGTCAATCTTTAAGCTATGTTTTGTCCTTCTCTATGGACAGTGCAAAAAGATGCAGTTTAAAAGGTCTTTTCCATATATTTTCTCATGACAGAAAGGTGAAAAACACTGCTATGAACTCAACAAGCTTCTTGAGAAGACAGGATTTTTTTTCAAGCCTGGCTCAAAATTATACCAAATCACTTCTGTGCTCTTTCCTCATGTCTAAAGAAAGATTTGCCCTCTCCAAGTTGTCATATTGCACTGTGCTCCAATTACATATACCACAAGCCAAGAAAGGTTACAAAATTTCTGAAGTTATTGCTGCAGAAGCGATAGCAACCTAAAATCCTGGCATTTGCAACAAAAACAAAAGGTATGCACAATAGGAAAAACCACTACTTTCTTTCAGCGAAGAATCAGTGATGATCATTTGAACACTGACAAACTACTGAAATTCCTTTTCTGGCAAGCTACTGCTCTATGAAAGGACTAATGAAATTCGGGGAAAAAGCTTCCAAAAGAAAAGAACATGTCACACTCCTCTTAAACTCCTCTTAATCAAAGAATCCAGCTTACCACTATTCAATCCCAAAACATTGAAGGGTTGGGGTTTTTTGTTGTTTGTTTGTTTGGTTTTTTTAAACAAAATCAGCCATATGTAAGGTAATGAGCTGGCACAGAGATCATGTTATCCACTATTTATTTCTTCCTCAAGAGCAAGATGCATTTAAACCTGTAAATTGGTATTTCACTTTGCAACAATATGCAGCTGTAACTCTGCGCTATGGAGTTTGAAATACATACGGCAGCTGGAGAACAATTTAACCTGAGCACAAATAACCTGCACTTACCCTAATTACAGATTCAAATGGTAGCTGTGTGCAAAGCCTCTGAAATAATTACAGTCCTTACTGATACACTGTAAGTAATGATATATCAAGTCATTTAGAGGGAAACAACAAGACGACAAACCGCAGTGAAGATGTTGCTGTGGAAGGATCTACCTTTTCCATTACAAGAAGTTTATAATATTCATATGCTTTTCAAATTTGGAGTTATTGATCAACTTGTAAATTAGAATTTCTAGATTAAGATTTCTGTCGGTTAGAGATACGGTCTTTCAGCTACATAATCCTACCAGGGAACTGTATTAAAACATTAAGCTAACAGGCTAATTTACCAAACAAGTACAGTGAGGAACCTGAAAATTACTGTTACTTTATTGATATGATCCTCATTCCAATCTTGCTCCTTCTACTCTTAGGTATCATGCCCTCATTACCCCATTAAGTTTTATTCAAACCATAAACTATCTGCGGCGATCTTACCAAGAAGGCTGCCAGTGCACGTACCTGATAAAACAATTGCTCTGGAAATATCCTCTCTTACCCAGAAAAGATCTTCTGCTACCGCTCAGTTCTAGTAGGCTGGTGAGTGCTGCCACTTAATGCACATTCCACTTCCAAGGTCAGCAATAAGAAATGTACCACCACCTTCACATGGGATATACAGTAAACATTTGAGGATGCTCCCATTTTTCATTTTCCAGAAGCATTAAGTGAGGGAAAATAGCTCAGTTATGCATAGAGTCTAACTTTCTCTAGAATCAATGTCTTGGCCTTCTAAGAGCATTCTTTAGATGATAATGGCCCTGAAATCTTGTGATAAGTCGTTTATTGTGTACATTGAAAAGCTCACTAATAGGAAGGAGCTGCTTCATGACCACATTCTTTGAAATATCTTGAGAAATGAAAACTTACCTCATTTCAACTTAATACTTACAGGACAGCACACAAAGCAAAAACATTCACCATTATCTGGCTAGTTATCCTCAAAAATACACAACAGGTGATGCAAAGAATTTTCACTGTAAGGTTTCTCTGGAGGTATAAGAGGCTCTTATAGGAAGAAAAGATAAGTGGTGTGATTAGCTGACATTTCCATTCTGAGAAGAATACAAAGACCGTGCCACCCTCATAACCCAGACAGGAAGAACATTGTTCTCCAGTATTATAACACTTATTAAAGCACACTAAAGGAATAAAATATCCCAGCTCATTGGCTTTACTACATGAGAAAAATCATTGAGGGCAGCATAGTCCACTCATAACATCACCTGACCCAACTGCAACAGACCCCACCAAACACCATTCTGATGTAACACACAGCTTCGTGACAACTCAAACACGGCAGCATCAAGATAAAATTTAAGACTAGTTGGCACATTCTATCTTTCTATAAACCTCTTCTATTTCAAAATCCCTAGTAGGCCAACAACTACAAATTTAAGTACCCCTTCCTACAAGGGGAAGATCCAAATCACTCAGATGAACTCCTGTAACAAACAACTAAAATGCCCTCACACGTATAAAGCAGTAAATGGAGGGGGGCTTAGGCCTCGGAGAAAAGGCTGTGTACCTCTGCAGCACAGAGGCTCTCCTTATCTGCCTCTCATCCTTAGCCGTACTGTGACCAACAGAGCAGTGGTGCTGAGCAGCTCCCCTCCTCCAACCCTCCTACGTCTCAGACACTTCCTGTCTCCACTGGCATTTATTTTCAGCCCTCAAGATTCCTTTCTATATGTTCCAGGAACCCTCTAGCCATCCTCTGTCCAGATGGCAGACTTCAGATGATAGGAACAGGGTCTTGGAGAGTCTTTTCTTGGCCTGCTTCTCAGCAGCCTGCTGGAACTTAGAGGCAGGCTGAGTCTTGCACAGACAGGCTCTGTTGCACTGCAAAAGCCCTTCAATCCCTCTCCACAGTATTCCTCAATGCCCTCTTTGTCTTCAGACAAATTTGTCTTAAACCTTTTAACAGCCTCTGCTTTCCAGGGGCATGCTTTATACAATCTACTCCCTACAAAGCTGCAGAAAGCCCATAAAAGGGCAAAGGAAAGTGGTCTTAACGCTATAACGAACAACCAGAGCCTCAGTTTTTACTGTGTACAAAGCAGATGCTATTTTGACAAGCAGATGCAGAAGAAAAAGGTAGGCGATATGTTTCAGTCCTGTTGACCCCCGTCACCTGCAAGAGATTTCTGAAACATGACATAAACAGAGTAGTTTACGTACTCAAATTCAATTAGGACCATCACCTTACAATGAACCATTTTCAAACTATGACTCTCCCAGATAACTAGTCCTTCTTAAAGACCAACACACTGTTACCACCAACACTATACATTCACGTACAAGCTTCAGAGAATGACTGCTATATCTCTTGTTTGAGAAAGTCAAAGTTTTGCCAAAATACGTAGAAAAATAGAAAAAAAAAATTTGTTTCCAACCAAAGCTTCACTGAACAATGGTTTCATAAGCTTTAGTAAGATTTATTCAGGATTCCTTTAACTCTATTAATATCAAAGGCTATGACATTACTTGATTTAGTGTATATATATAAATGAAACAATACTTCCAAGACCCAAGAGGGTTTAAATCTGAAATAAAGCTGGATGCTTCAGAGTAGAATATATTTAGGCATAAACTATTCTGAAATCAAATGCAGTAAGCAAGGCCAGTTCCCCATTTAAAGACTAGAGCTATCAGGAAGACTCTAATATAGCTCTTGGCTAGAAAGATTAATTTAGGAAATGAACTGCAAGAGAAAAAAAATTGCAAACTTCAGTAAAACCCGACTGGTTTAGGAAAGGAGAAGTTACAGAGAAGCTGCAGCAGCACAGAAAACTTCCCGATTTCAGGTAGAACTTTAAAATCCAGCGTCTCAAAGGAAATGATCAGAACAGTGAAGTGTTGGGAAAATTAAGCAAAACATGGCCTTGTCCTTTGAAGGGTAATAAAAAAAAAATGCATCTTCCTCAGTGGGAAAAGCAACAAAATCTAAAGGCAATATTGTGCACTGCAGTACCACTATCACACTTGCGATGGTGTTTTTCAGTCAAATTCTTGTTCTTTACGTTTACCATTGATTTTAAAAGTTAGTCAGCTATCTCCTTCTGTTCCTTTTATCATTTACATTTGTCATAACACTGCTTGTGAGAGGTTATCTTCAGTCTCATTTTGACCAAAAATCATACAAGAAATACCTTGAAGAAAATTCACCACTCCTTTATGGGATAGTTTGAAAACCAAATGCTATAAATAAGCTATATTCAATACCCTGGCCAGGTTTTTATTGTGTGTACTATATATTTATTTTCGTTAACATTTGTACATTGTTAGAAACCAATCTTTTTCAGAGACATGCATAGAAGATTCATAACTAATTTCAAATAGTTCAAACCCTCTTTAGATATCTCCTTTCATTTAAGGGGTGTGATCTATTTACTCATTAGGGTAATATACTAACTGCATGACGATATCCATAGCTCCTCCCAGAAACATTTGGGATTGTCTAATTGAGATTTATCTGCTCTTATGAAATGTCCACTGCATTATTTGCAGTAATTTACTGTGTAATAGCTGTAGCTGATGAACTGGTTTTAAGCTCCTGTTTTATCTCCTCCCTTCTTTAGTTTCTCAACAGATTAAAAAAGGTGTAGCTTCATCAGAAATTACTTAAATTCAATTTATACATCCACAACCAATGGCTGGCTACTACTAGAACATCACCTAATTCCATGAACTGAAAATCTGATCCAGAAGTTTATTTTATTTAAAACTGAAATTAGTTATAGACCACCTATAAACCTTAGCTAATATGAGCTAGCTAATAAAACATAGGTGGAATGAGCCAGGTACTCAAATCATAGAAAATTAAGTCCATCAGCTATAGAGTCAGTGCAACATAAGGAGACACAGTAAACCACCCCATTATGATCCGAGACACCCATCCCCTCACCACTTGAAAGATGGACTCTCTTTACTTAAAGTCAACAGTTTACTAACCAGACACTTAGACAAAAGCTAGAGACTTGTGAGGGTAGTTCACAGAAAGCAGACGGAAATCCAGCAAGTATGGTGTGAGACGTTTGGCCTCTGATCTGAAGCCACACCATCTGATAATACCCTTGGTGCTGAGCTTTCATGCTGACCTTTCCCTGGTTGGCTCCCTAGCCAACCACCTCCAGCAGGTGCCTGAAAAACTGTCTAAGAGTATGAGAGTGTGGAATGAAAAAAAAGAGAGATATGGTAATCCTTTTAAAACTCATACAATTAGTCATGCTTTGAAGATAACCTAGGAAAAAAAGAGAATTTAAGTACACAATAAAAAAATTAAGTACACAAGAAGGCCAAGGAAGTAAAGTGACTGAGGGAAAGTAGAGGGGAAAAGACAATGACTGCAGTAATACCTGAAAAGACACTCAATCATCTAACAGGACACGCTAACAGAGCAAAAGAACAAATGCAAATGAACACGTATTATGATTAATGGAGATGATGACTGCTTTATCTGTTAAATTCTACATGTTGCTTTTAAAGTAGGATGGGAAGCGCACATGCTTGGTTACAGCTAAACTGTAATAGGCTTAGGAGTGAGTGAATAGACAAATAATTTTGCACTGACTATTTTGGCACAGTAGTGGAAAATACAAAAGGTCGCTGCATTAATTCCACATAGCTTTAAAAAAAGAATTGAAAACAGGTAAGATCAGTCTAGCACTTAATGTGTAATGACCATTCACCTTGCACCACAGCAAAGAGTTATCTTGGAATTCAGCACGAACAACTCTAATAGCAACTGTATCACAGCCCAGGACAAGAGCACACTAAGAGCAGGAACAAAAGGGTAAAGTTTATATTGCAAGTCTCTCAGTTTTATGAGCATCTAGGTCTACCAGCAACATGAAAAATAATGCAAGATAATCATACAGAAGATGGGACAGTAATCTTACAGATTAGTAAACTTGAAAAAAGCAGATGCTGAAGCCATGGGCAGCTTTATTATAGATAGCATCTATCTTCCCAGTCATGACATTTTCCACTATCATCCTAAAAACTCATTGTATCACCCTTCTCTCTTTGTAAGCTGCACAGGGATTTTTCACACTGATTTGAAGCTAAATAAATGGCTACGCTGCATTTCTTTCACATTCTATTCTGAAAATAACACTTGCAGAGAAAAGGGACCATAAGGGAATCCAGCTAAATAGTCGCCAGCTGCCTATTCCATTTTCCAAGGGTGGTTAGGCTACACTTAGCCCCTTTCCATGTGTAGTCCCTGGAAGCATCTGGTTTAGGTTGCTATTTTGATATCTTCATAGCAAAGTTTGTTTAAATAAAGCAACTATGATCTTTTGGCTAGTAAGTGCTAAGAAAAATCTTTGCTCCGAGACAACCATATTCTGTTACCAACAGAGAAATGCCTCTGAACTGTCTGTCTGTGGAGGGTGTTTTTGTCAATAGGGCATTGGCCTGCATAATATAAAAAAATAAATATTTACCCCTAGTAAATATACCCTCAGTATCCTTAGCTTTATCATCTCCACTCACCCTGAAACTCCCTGTCAAAATCACTGTTTCTGTAAAGCTGTGTGGGAAATGAATAATTCTTTATCCAACTCTATAGACAGTCATTGGAGTTTGGAACTGAGTGCTATAGAACCACTCACTGTTACAAAACTTAAGGATTACGCAAAAGCTTGCATCTACAATATTTTTAAGTAATTGATACTGTTATTGCTTTCAGAAAAGAAAGGTATTTTCTGCTAGTGCTAGGAAACAGAAGAGGCAGAGTACTTTGAGAGTCCTTGGAAACTGGACATCCACGTTGGCAGAAGCAGTGGGAGGGAAGGGCAAGAATTCTTGCCCATACACAACCACATGTCCCATAAGATCTGGGAAAAAAAAAAAACATGATTTCAAGCTCACTCCAATACCCTGCTCATATTACTTTTTTTTTTTTTTGCAAGTCAAATATCTATTTGGAGGTTGTGGTTCAGAAATCTAACCTAACATTATATTACAGGGAAGGGCTCTTCATAAAACTGTCCAAATGGCTACCACATCTTCCATACCGACAGATATATCTACTCAGTTAGTAACAATCTGATACTTAAACATATTGCACGACAAGAATACCTGAAAAAAAATAAGAGGTGGAACCAAAAGAAAAATAAATTTAGACAGTTCTTAACATGCCAAGACTGTGATAGCATCTGAGGGAAACTGAAGTTTAAAGAAGAGGTCTTAACTTGGATCTGCAGCAGATCCAGTAAGATGCAGAAGCATTACAGGCTGGTTCAGGCCACTGGCCTACATGAAGCCTAGAAAATCAGTAGTAGTCAGTCTGTGCAGAGAGACTCTTAATTCATTGTAGTTAGGCATAAAGAACACCTGCTTTTTATTGCATTTGCCAGATGCTATTTTCCGTGCCTAAAACTGGCAAGGACAATCAGATGGGGGGGTAGCAACATCAGAAAGGGAGAAAGTGGATTTCTGATATGCAGTTTCTGTTCCAAGTTCTTCAGGTCCTACTTGTTAACCTAGGGAGACTCCTGAACCACAAAATGACAAATGATAAGCAATTTCTTATCTCTTATTTACAAGCACACCACCTGCGAAGCATGAAAGAAATAACACAAATTATTTACTTTGAGAAAAAGTTTCACAACCTTCAACTGCAATTCCTCAAGTCAAGCACAAAGTGACAACATAGACCCTGCAGAAAGTACTAATAAAGTCTCTTGGTCTAAACATATTGAGAGTAACATAGGAGTTTACTGAAGAAAGGCGAGAGGGAAGGAGTACTTGTAAAGAGTCCTCAGTAAACTGCTTCTATCCTCAAGTTTTGTTTCATACAGAGAGATGTGTCAAATTTACATTACTAACATTTGTTATCATCAGAAAAGGCTAGTTTGAGGCAGAAAAGCTGGACAGGAAAGACACTCAAGACTTAGGTTTCTCCCTCCCTGCTGCTAACCCCCATCTGGTCCTTCTTCCCCCTCTTCAGCTAAGCTCTTTCCCAGTTTTTGTCTGCACAGTACCAGCTCATGTCCACACATGTCTGTGCTAGTTAATGTATAAAATTGTCTTACCAGCAGCAGCACAGTGAGCAGATGATGAATTCCATTCCAACAAAATTAACAGCAGGGGATTTCCGACAAGATGGCAATAGAGTAAAACACAGTTTGGATACTCAAAGAAACATGGGAAGCCCAAGCTAACTGATTACTGAAACGGCCTGAAATACTGGTAGCACTTTTCCAGACTTCAGCAAGATGCAACTCCTGGCAGGCAGAGTGAAAAACAGAAAAAGGTTCTCTTCTAGAGAAAGGGTATACATAGCTCATTCTTGAAAAGACAGCTGCGCAAAAGAAAGGAAAATGCTTTCTGCCTTTCTTTTATCTATCAGAATAGCTGTTATCTAAAGTTTCCTCCTCTTCTTTTAGGGTAAAACTGTTTAAAAAAAAAAACTCCTCCCAATAAATGAAGATTTAGCAAGCATTTTGATAATGCTTTTCTCTATCTAGTTCTGCCTACCTTTCAAGTCAGTTTGGAAGCAAAGAAGAGTAATTCCAAAAGAATAAATAAGTAATGAGAACTATTTTTTCCAATCCTTCCTTTCTTCTTTTACATTAATTCCAGTGATTCAGACATATTAAAGAGTCCAAAATATCTGTTGAGCGTGTTGTTTTTTCCCCACTTTCTTGAAAAGCATTGAAATGGTCGTTTTATACCTGTTTTAAGAGATTTCATAAACTCCATTCATCTTTCTGCTTATTAGTCAAGGGGGAAGAATTCCCAGCTGCAGAGCCTTAAAGCTCCACCTTGTGGAAGATGCCTATAATACACAAAGAGGCTCCAGAGGGAAAAGGACTTCAAACGGAGCTTACAATTAATAACATGTTTGACGTTTACACTTTGTCATCAGTCATACAGTAAGATAGCCTCTTAAATGCATTCCACCCCGGTAGAAAAACAAGCAGTGGGGGATTACCAATAAAATGAAAAACTGGTTTTATTTTGTGGCAATATAATAGTCATCCTGCATTGAACCAGCAGATAGCACTCGCAGCAGTCCAGAGCAGGTCTTGCTTTCACCATGTTTGCTGGCTCCTGTGTGCTAGACTTATTCTATTTGTTAGCAGGAAAACAGGGAATCACAGAGAGATTTATCTGGCCAAGGGGCAGACAACCAAAGAATATAGCAACCCTGCCATTAAGAATAGATAAATGACTAACAGAACTTCACCTTGTAATACTAGATTGACCATAATTTTACATGGGTATTCTGAAAGCTATTCACAATCCTCCACCAGCCATCTATTACAAACTCAACTCAACGTCTGCATTCAACCATTCCTAAAAGCTTGCATTGAGAACAGCGTAGCACAACCGTATGCTGCCTATGACTACGCATCTAGTGGACTTTAAACTTGAACCAGTACTGCCCCCTACTGAAAGAAGGGCCTGCACGTGAAAATTGCAGCAACTTTTATACCATTCTATTCTTCTGCTTCATTTATGTACCTTGTTTTTCCTTCTTCTCTGTAAGCCTTTACAATATTCAGAGTTCTGATTTATCATGTTTTTTTCCTGCTTCTTCTTCCCCATGAGGGCTACAAAGGCATCAGATAGGTTTCTAAGTTTACATACTATAATACCATGCCAGCACATATAGACTCCAGAAATCAAAGAGTTGCTGCACTAAAGCACTGCAGACAGCTCACATTTTTAGCAACGTAAGAGCAGATAAATAAATAAAAAAGAGAGGCGTTAAAAAATAACCCCAGAAAAATGATTTTAAAATTTTCCTGTCATCTGCAGTACACCAGTCATACGACAGTGTCATGAGATGTTCTTGTGTAGTAAACCCAAGATACTTAAAGAACATATATCCATATTGATTCAATACTTTGAATTAATAAATATGCCATAATTAGTAATTGATTACTAACAGTAATCACATTACTTTCTCTGATATAAACCTTGCAACGTTTCTATTTTCAATCAGTTGCTCCACTTTAGTATTTAGACAACCTGAAACTCTGAATAACTTAAGGATTGAAATACTGTACAAAATCTGAAAGTGGAGTGCTTTTAGCAACATAAATATAATTTGGCTGAACAATACGTTGGCTTGGAACATTAAGGAGCACAAAGTTTGAACTGGTTGAATGCAGCGTCTCTGAACCTGTAGAAAAGATGGTAAGCATGCCACTCAAAATAGAGGAAAGTACATCACTTCAGAAGCATGTCAGTTTTCTGATGCCCAGGAGCTGGGAGAGCCTGTATCTCAGCCCCGAATCCCCAGCTGGCAGCAGCCACCAGAAGATTTTCAAAGTCGCTGTGAGGACATTCCATGCACTGCAGCAAGTTTCCATAGCCAGAGGCTGACTCCATTCCCTCAAAATCATCCAAAACACCCCAACCTCACCACAGTGCGCTGACCTCCACAGGAGTGCTGGCATCAACCGGCTGCAGAGGGAGCCCACCGCCCACACGCATTGCGGGGCTGGCCATCAGGTCCCCTTCCCCAAAAAGGCAGTGATCGTCATGTCACACGCAGTAATCCAGAGTCCAGTCTCGGTTTCACTTTTCAGCAATGATCGTATCAGAAAAAAATAAAGAGCGATTACTCAGCCGGCAAGGAGAAGAGGGCCTGATCCGTTGCTGCATGATACCCTTTGAATCTATTTCTTAGAGTGCATGTTAAACTCCACACATTAGAAGAAGTGCTTGTTTTAAATAACACAATATTTTATTCTTCCTGTTCTCTAAGATATACTAGCTCCAACTCTGAATGACCTCTCACTTCACACAATGCTTCTGTGGGAAGGATAGACCTTCTCTTTTAAAGAAAATAATTGAACACATCTTAGGTTGTTAAAGGTAGATCCTGATTGCCCCTTTTAATTAAAAAAAAAAGGCAGCCTTTTACTGAAAAAAAAAAAAAAATTCTTCCCAGCCTCTGTGAAATCCTCTATACTTTTCACTGTTGGTGGCTGTTACCCAAAAAAGAGCCCAGGTACAGTAGAACAAAAAAAAATTAAATTTATTAATAGATTTTAAAACCAACAGAAGAAATTAACTATACCCCAGTATATAACCTGAACCAATTTACCTCACGTTTGCACACTGTGGTCTAAGATTAAACTATCAAGTCTTTATATATATAAAAAAAAAATCTCACTCAAACAGTCTTTATTTCAAAACATAGAAGCGTATCTTAATGTTTATAGTTCATGGAACAGAACCAAAATCACTGAGAACAAAAACACCATGTATGGACGGGAGGCTAAAAGCCCATTTCTGTATTAATAATGATGAAGACCTTAAAAAAATGGCATGCCAAAGCAAAAGTATCTGTCATGTGAAAATCCCTTGTTTAAATTAAGCTTTGATAATTCCTCTTCACGAAATCAAAGCTTCAGTCTAAAATGACATCTAATACATAAAAGTTTCAAAAGCCACTGTTCTCACTCAGACCCCCATATGAACCTGTCAAAAAGGCTACTTATCTTGAACTATCATTTTTTACTGAATAATCTCCTTTTGCCCCCTACCTTGCTTCAGCTATGCTTGTGTGCAAATATCAGATGTGGTGGTTCGGATTAGTTTACTTGCAGCACTTATCACTGCATTCACGAATAGACAGACCACATTTCACTTATGGAAAGGTACACCTCATTACCACAGAATTGAAGGAACACGCTGAAACTGAGAAAAGAAGCACCTTTTGCAAATTTTTTTTTTTTTTGGGGGGGGGGGGGAGGCTATATACAGCACTTTAAAAAACAGATGCAGCCCAATTGTTCCTGCAATAGTAGAAGCAACAACACACCTAGCCTAGTCCAAGTCAGTCTTGTTGAGATAAAACTGCATCATGTTTCTAGCAATTTTTTCCTTAGAAATCAAAAGCGTCGCGGCTAAATTATCTCTCTGAAAGCCCTGAGTGCTGCCACATGCTTTGTCACTATAGCAGTATCTTTCTGCTTGGCAGCCTCACCATGCTTTATCACTCTCTTACTTCAGCTGCCATATGCTTAGTTTCTTTGGCTGGGAGATATTATGCCTGCTGAACCACTTAGTCTGCAAGTGTAAGAAAAGCATCCATCGCACGAAAGGGCTAGCAGGAACCGACATATAATTTTTTAAATCCACAACTTCAATTAGATTTATCATCCTACAGAAAAAAAATTCATTCAATTCCAAAGATCCCTCCAAGGAACTACAGGAGAGACCTGTCTGTCAACAGAAGCATATTCTAAATCCACTTTTCAGCACATCCTCTCCATCATGAATAGTTAAAACAGCAAAACTTCATAAACATAAGGCTGGACTCAGGCTGCCAGGCTATACAGAGAACTACATGCAAATGGTACAATTACAAGAAGAGTGTGCCGGGCAGATAATTCACCCAGACTACGAGAACTGGGCAGAAAGCTCAGAACCGCAAGAAATTCATGCCTGTTTTACCTTACAATAATAAAACGAAACAAATTTATTCACCTCTACCTTTCATAGAAATTACAACCCATACAGATTGAGGGCACAGAACAAAATGTATCAATTTGCCATAATGATGCAGACTGACAGCAATACAAGTACCGTGACCTTTAATCCATCTAGGCCTCTTCTGTATGTTTAAAAGGAAGTCAGGTTAGAACTGTCGACTGCAATGACAGATTACATGAGCCTCACTGACGAGTCTTTCTATGTGTTACATCAGTTTCATATATTCAGTAACCGAAGACATCAAATAATTCTGTTGCCTGTATCCTGACTGATACTCCTTGCCTGAGATGTCATGCAAAGTGCAGTTATGCTTACAGTGTCTGCAGCTCTCAACTATAAAAAAGGAGGAAGACGTGAACCAAACACCATTCCAGCAAAGGAGGTTAAGCAGTTAAAAAAACCAAACCCTTGTTTGTAATACTGTGACAAAATTTGCCCACTACAATTTGAAATAGCCAATCAGAACAAGCTTCCTAAAGAAAACTATCTGGAGAAAATAATAAATGGTAGTTTCAGTCACTTCCTTGGAAAGTAATATTGATGCAATAAATAGAAATTATAATGAAAGTAATGGAAAGTATTTCTGAATTTACTACTGATATATGAATGCACGGAAAGAAAACATTTTCCTCCTTAATTAGCATGCTCACTCTATCTGACCTTTGAGATCTTTTTTATGAAGCCTGAGAAGACTGACATTCTGGAATGTTGTCCTCACCCAGTGCTAGAGAAGAATTATAACACATGCAGTTGAACAGGCAGACGAGTCCATGTTTTGAACTTTCACACCTACACAAATAAAATAACTAAAACCTTAAAGCCAGCCAAAGAAGAACTGATAGCAAACTTAATTTTACCACCTGATACAGCCTGTGGGGAAGGGTCAACTCCTGAATGAGCCTCTTGAAGAAAAGGAAATCTATGTTTTGGTTCTCTGGGTAAAACTGTTGAGAAAGACATCAACACACACAAAAAGAGGTAAACATGTGGCCTGCAATGAATATGAAAAACTTAAAATGTCCAGCCTTTTTATGCACTTAGAAAACTTAAGCATTCTTTTGAATGCACATTTATATTAATTAATTATTTCCTGCATTATCTACAGCATTGCACACAGGGAAGCAGCTGGACTCTGGAAACTCAGCTTCTCCCTGCTGCTTTTCATCCTAATGTTACATAATGGACCAGCTTTTATAGTGTGACTGCCATCCTTGTCTTTGGTCTCTGCTTTTAAAAATTTTTCTGGTTTTTTTTACAGTAACCTAACACACAAGATCAGTATCGCATCATAAAATCTTTTATGTCTAGCTAATTGGCAATGTCAGTATTATATCCTTAACAGAGAATGACCTAATCCATCTTATTCTGCATTGAAAGTAGAGGACTCCTCAATTCCCTTTGAGTATGTGATGTTAAACATACTGCAGTTATCGGAGGCAAACACACACCCTCTGGGTTGCTGGGAACCAGTACTGTTCTAGTTTGCCTGGTTTAATACAGGATATCCACACCTGCACTAGAGCGCAGTAGAGCACAATGACAGGAAAATCAAGTTGATTTTCAGAAGGTATTCTTTTCTCTGATAAAAAAAATACCCAGAAGCAACAAGCCATTTTCACCTATGGTTCATTCGTCCCCCGTCCCCCCCCAACACGACTACAGTATATTTGATTCTGTAAATTATTTTGAGTGATCATTATGACCACTCAAAAAAAGCGTCAGACAGCAAGGCTGAGCTAATTAAACCCAGCATGCTTTACTGTTTCTGAAAAGCTCTCTCACTAACCAGCTGACCAACACAGTAATACTTCTCATCCACAGATATAAAAAAGCACTTTCAAAACCCGCACTTTCCAAAGCACTTCCTCTGCTATTTACAGGGTACAAAAGCACACCCCCACAAAAGCACAGAGCTCAAAGGCAGAAGAGAAAGAGTCTTCATTTCTCCTTACACCCTATATAAATGTCTCGCATATTGGCCTCAAAATCACCCTTCAACCCTATAGTAAAAGTTCATCAAGGTCCCAGACCTTAATAAAAAAAGTCATATAGGCAAACTTACAAGTTGAAAAATAAACAAACACTGTAAGTTGAGTAAATAGAAAAACCCTCACTAAAGCCACTGTAAAGATACTGTAAAACAAAATATTGAACAGATAAACATGATTAACACTTTAATAGTCATCACCAAAAAGACAATAAAATACGTTTAGTAACATTTCATCAATTCAGTTTATAAACCCATAGTGCAGGAGTCAAATACAATCATTAATCAGGTAGTCTCATCCAGCACAGCATTAAGTGCAATCCAAAATCTAGAAATCAGATAAAAGTAGTTTGGATGTTTCAGAAAGGAATTTAAGTAACTATCTTCCCTCTAGCACACCACATATATCCCAAGCTTTTCCCAAATAAAATTAATCCTTCCCATTTAGTATTTCTCCCCTTCTTGCCTAGAGACCTGTAAGGGGGATGTATCACCACTATGTTAAAGGCCCCCCATTACCCTTTTCTTTCTCCCACCTTACACAGACCCTTTACTCACATGCCAAGAACTTAGTTTACTGTGGAAGCTTTTCCCGAAGGGGTGAATCATATTTTAAGGACATAGTCTAGCACTAGTACATTTCATGGGAAAGTTATAGACTTAAGGCAAAATACAGAGACAAGTAATATACTCAGTCATTATTACTGTTGTTCTGACTTTCAGGTTAATAAAAATTTAACCATCATGCACACAGCACAAAGAGGTATATTAGTTCACATCTCAAGAGACTTATCCAAGCCTAACATAACTTTTATCAGTTGTACAGCACAGCTACAATTTAGAGACCCCCATCACACAGCCACAAAACTAATGCCGGAAGTCCTCCACTTCTTCTCATTCTCATTACACTTCCAGAATTATACTTGCAATAGAAGCAGCAGCATCCTTCATGTAAACATGTATCATCTTGATTTGCTTGAGGCTACACAATGTTCCTTGGAAATATGTCACTACGAGACCCAAAGCACAACACTCTCCACCTTCTCCATGTATGCCTGGGAAACACAATATTCACCTCCCAAGGTCGATATGAGGAATACCATTTATAACTTGCTAAGCTTAAGAAGCTATACAGCTCTGCATAGCTGTCCATTTAGGGCAGCAGCTTAAAGACAAGGCAGCAGCAAAGCAAAAGGTGAGAGAACAGTTTCCCCTTCATAAAGGCCTCTGTTCTCTCACAGAAATCTCACAGTCTAATGAGATGCACCTCATACATCAGGTGGTATTCTTACTTGACAAGCAGAAAGATGGCTTTAGATTAAAAAAACTGAAGCACAATTCATCTATAGGTCAGGAAGAGATGAATGAATGTTTCAGATCCTTAATATTAGTGGTGGTCTTCCTCCTGAAGAAAGTACTCAGCCCAAAATCACTTTTCTTTCAGAGGGAAATCACTTCTTTAGATACTGGAATCTTTCAAAGAATTATCTTCTCAGGGACTGCAAAAAATGTTTGTGAACATGCAGTAGTCCACAGCAGAGGACTTGAAAACCCTCAGTCACGTACAATACATTTAAATCACGTATTATCTAACAGGCAAATGCATTACAGTTTTAAAAGTTGATAGTGAAGATGGAGGGTTTTTTAATGACAATCAGGGTACTACGTTTTCCGAAGGTAACTAAACATAAGTGACTTAAACTAATTTTAAATATGGTGTTTGCTGTTATACCCCTCTTGTCAGACAAGCATGTCCCAGACCACTGTGGAAAAATTATTAGTGAAAAATGTGTTAATAGTTATCATGTTACCAGTAAAGCAACAATAAGAAACTCAAAGCCTGAGCAAAAATGTAGATGGAAAACTAAGCTGAAGCCACAGGACCTGAGTGTCACATTTCCTTCCCTCTGACTCAGGCCTGGAGATATTCTAGGCAAAAAAAAAAAAAAATCATCCAGGATGGTAAAGTATGCCTCTTTGACAAAGGCATCGCTGCCTTTTCCAGGGGCTCCCTTGAAAATGTGGTGCAAGGAGGAGATTTATCTACCCTGAAAAGTGAAGTACTCAAAACACTATTTAGAGCTTTCAACTGTAGATGCTGCCTGAACTCATTCAGCTTATTGTAACACCAGATGTATCTTAAATTCCTGGTAGTGTTTCACAGATAACTTAAAAACAAAATACAACAGTACTTCTATTGCCAACTCTTGCTTACTTTTTTAAAATGTATAAACAAGCCAAGCTGAATTGAAATCATTATGTTTCAAAACATCATCCTCACTAACACTTATTTCATGGGCTACAACAGTACAGTTATTTCTTATTATCCAGTTAATCAAAGTATAAGCATTTTTGACAGTGTGGCTTAGGAAAAGTCAGATTTTTGCTATTTCAGGGAAAAGATTCCATTTATAAAGTATAATTTTCCAGAAACCCACATAAATACATCTGTACAGTACAGAAATTTCAGCTTGTTTCTTCAAATTGTTTGCTGTTAATTTTTCCATTTAGCTGGAATCCAGGAGTGCTTGGATTCTTCACTACTGCGTACAATATTGCTTCTGCAAATTAGGCTATTACCTGAGCAAAAATTTCCCTGTTAGACTGAAGAGTACAAAATGTACACAGAATAGCCATTTTTAAAACATACTTCTGATGTGATTTGCAAGATTCTTTCTAGCAGCTGAAAACTAAGTTATTCTTCTGACTACTGCTCCTTCTTTCGGGCTACAACAGTGCTGCTACAACGGTAAATATAGGTTATTAGCCATCACTTAGCTGGTATGCTAGCAATCACTATAGAACCAACACCCACAAAGTTTCTCCAAAATCAACAGGTGAGAGCAAAGCTCATATAGATAACTATATCCATACTGGCCTATTGAAAATAAACTGCAACCTATGTAGCCTAGTCTTACACTGGGGAGGGAAGACACACAGTATGAAATTCAACCACAGTCTGAAGTTACTGGTGGCATCACTTTCCTAACATTAAAGGTGTGCTGCATTTTCTGGTACCACAGTCTGTGTTAATACAAAAGTCATCCTGGGGGGAAAAGAAGAAAAAAAAAAAAAGCACGCTCATTTGTCCCTCTGCCTATCTAGATATTTATCACACCCACCAATGTTCCAGCCCTCTTACCAGCTTAGTAAGATGCAGACTAAATATCTCAAGGATATAACCATATCCAAGTCTTTTAAAATTAATTTTATCAGCAGATCTCAACGACTTACCTGGGAGTTAACCATTTTAGAGATGGGAAATGAAAGACAAAAAGGAACTGGAGAGACGTGTCTGATGTCACCTAGCATGCTAATGGACAAATTCAAAATAAAAATCCGGATCTGAGAGTCCTACACTAGCACTCTGTAGCCACAGCAAGAAAATCTGAAATCCAGTTAGTCACAACAAGAGCAGCTCCGCTTCTAGAAAGAGTATTTTATTCCATGTTCACTAACATTTCTTAGTAATTCTCCCAGCAAATATTTATAACAATATGGACACAACAGAATTCTCTTCCTCCCTCCCTCTGGAAATGCAAGGAAATTTACTTGCAAGGAGCAAGTTTAGAAGTATTTTATCATCCTCATCAGAAATGTTTTTTCAAGGATTCAGTGAGGGTGGAGATCTAGATAACTTTTCACATTAATTTCTCTGTGATAGGTCTATGGTACATGTTCAGCATAACCAAATGCAGATTGCATTTTCTGCCACCTATGCGATACCTCCTTCGTACCTGATTCAGGCTCTAAGACCATGAATTCAACAAATTCCAGGAACACCAATGTTTGTTGGGTTTTTTTAGTTATGCTGCACAAAGTAGTTAAATACTATCCAATGTCCCATAAAATACTTCATTACTTTTTCTTATTCAGTGTTTCCCCAACAACGGGTATGCCACAGATTGCTGGAGTCCTGTCTGCATACACTTCCTACCCTGCAAATCACCAGTTACCTGCAGTCAGAGCGCACTCTGGCACCAACAGCGCTCCCTGTTTCTCTTTCACAGTGCTCTCTGGCCCTGATGCATTACAATACCTAAAGGCAACCGGGGATGGGGGGCTGGAAGAACAGACATTAGAGGCTGTGAATAAAAAAGCCATCCTTCTCTTTTAGCAGTATTACTAATATTACTAATAATTACTAGTTTTTACTATGTGTAATATGTGTAAATATACTAAATTATTAATAAAATTACTAGTAATTACTAGTAATTACTAGTAATATTATTAATAATTTAGTATATTTACACATATTACATATTAATAAATTACTAGTAATTACTAGTAATTACTAGTAATATTACTAATAAGTATCTCACCTTCTCATTTCTTTATCTGAGGATCTAGCAACTTGGAAGTGACTTTGGAGACTGTGTATGGTCTGACCATGGTACTTCCATGGCCTGCTGGATGAAGCTCGCACTGGCTGCTGCAGCTTCATCTGCTCTGTGGGTGTCACCCCGGTTTGAAGCTATCAGCTACCATGCCCGCAGCCATCAGGTCCTGCCCAAAGAAGAGAGCTCAGACTAGTTTCTCCTGGAGGGCCTTGGTGGTGTAGGTGCACAGATGTTACTCCAAGCAACTCGGGCAAGAAATAAACTGATTCATCATCAAGAAGAATAGCTAAACTAAACAGAACCAAAAATTCGTTAGTTAACAGAATTCACAGCACCATAATTATAAATCCTGGTGAAGAACACTGGCTAATGAAGGAACAGCAATTCACAACACAATGCACAGTGTACTTTCAGGTTTCTCTTGAGCTTGACCGAGCAGGCAAAGGGATGCTGAGAACAGTGGAAAAAGCTACATGGCTTGTTAAAACAGGGATTGCTGCCCTTTTCAAGCGACTAAGGTAATTTTTTTCCCTCTAAATGTAGTTAGCAGGAAAGCGATATTAGAATAAGCAGCTCCAGGCAGTACATTTCTCTTCTAATTATCCAGTGTTGATTTGTTTTTGGTAATTGCCTTTGGACATTTTAGCACAACAGACATTATGAAATATACACAGAAGAAAAAAATGAAAAAGATAGTTTTTCATCAGACAGCCAAGTACACATTTATCTGGCACTGCAAGCAATTTGTCCTCTTGTTTGTATCTGAAAACAATGCTAAAGTGAGGAAAAAACATTTCATAGTAAATTAGAGGCCTAGTGTAGTCATAGACAACATTAGCATGAAAGTTGTACAATTAAACTATGTTTATGTAAAAGCGAAGCAAACTGATCTGTACAACAGTTAGTCTTGTGAAGGTTTGTAAAATGTTATCGGTAAGAATTTAAGAGCTGCAGGTTGAAGTACAAATATTGGAAAAGCAATACACCAAATCTTACCATGTACTGCTGGTTTGGGAGCTGGTTTTTTGCATTTTCACTTTCAGTGTGAAAATAATGCAGCGGTAACTACCATGCACTCACCTGCACATAAAAGTGCCCCAGTGCAACACAAAGTTTTCAAACAGGTCCATGTTGTGATACTCAAACTTGTTTCTAACTCTGGTAGGGCAACAAGAGACACTCATCCAACAGTTGCTGGCTGTTTTCATCACAAGGAAATACTACTTGTTTCAAACTCTGGTAGGGCAACAAGAGACAGTTGCTGGCTGTTTTCATCACAAGGAAATACTTCCAGCTTACATTTACGTTCTTTCACAGCTGCACAGTCCCCATGAACCAATACATCAGGCCACAGCGCAATCTTGCAAGCCAAAGAATATTGGAGAGTTTCACCTTTCCCTCTGCATTCTTGCACTGGGGGCATGCAGATGGTAGGTACCCACACACTGGGTGCGTTCCTGTTTCACAAGGCTTTCAATGGCTGTCTAGGTAGCATTGGCCTTAAACTGCCACTGGCCTCTAGCAAGACAATCTGATTTGTACTTTGTTATTCTACTAGATGGATTTGCATAGCATTCTTGAAATATTTTGCTGGAAACAGACTACTTGAACTTAGTTTTCTAAACAGCACTGTCATCCCAGTCATTAAACGCTTAGTGGAAGCCATACCCCAGAGCTTTTATACTTCCGTCCGTTGTGAGGAACAATTTCTTACCAAACATCAGGAAGCACTGAACTACCAGCCTGCATTTCACAGTGTAAAGACTGCACTGTAGATTTAGGTGAAGTAATTTTCCATGTTCTTCCTAAATTTATTTCATCCCACAAACATTAGCTACTCCTTCTCCAGATTCTAAAACAATACGTGACACTAATCACAGATTTTGCCTACTAAATGGCCACAAAGCATCATTATCATATCCTTCAATTAAGGACAGGGTGTTCTACTTCCTTAATGGTGTCAGATCTTGCCTGCTAAATAACTACAAAACATCATTATTGTATCCTTCAATTAAGGTTACAGTGTTTTGCTTCCTTGATGGTGACTGACCAAACAATACATAAGCTACAGGAAAAGAGCGCCATTCCTCTCTCATGCTACCTGCAGATTTGATTAATGCTAAGAAGCTGTTATTGTAGTCAGTGCTATAGACAGCAAAATGCAAGATAAGCTCAGATGAGTACCTGGTCTTACAAGAACCACCACATTTCTTCTGCAGTCAATCTTAATACATAAAATACTCAGACCCCAGTTCAGAGTTCGTGAGTGCAAGTTTCTGCAGGAGTACTACAAGGTGTATTCACTTTTGTTTTATCAGGAGTTAATATTGATCATCACAACTATATATATAAATCAGTCTGAAAGTACAACCAGCTGTCACAAGTGCCCCTGAGCAACAGCACTGGTATTTGCTACACGGGAAGCATTATTTCACCATTCTTGAAAGCAGAAGGCCAATATTTTGCTGAGAACCAGAAGAGGTGACTACAGAAAAATTACTCTCTTCAGGTGATGCCTGTGCTCTCTTCAGATGGGGATACTGGGACTTTGTTAGCAGCAAGGTGCCCGAAAAAGGAAAGATGCTATCCTGAAGATGAAGATCCCAGTAACATTTGTCTGATGGAAGAATTCAGCTTCTCCTGAGCAACAAGAGGAGACCAAAACCATTGCGTAATTTTTGGAAACACAGAGAAACAGATTTAACTGATGATGCACTACTTTTTAAAGTTAGCTTTGGTTCCAGTTAAATCACAAAAGTGGCATGGCTGAGAACATGGTGTTTTCTGCTCTGCTGGGGTGGCCAGCATCCAGGCCATCTGCGTGGAATGCACGACAGGACATTCCACCCTTCCGCCAGCATGGCCAGTGGTGCCAGCCGCTCCTGCAACCCGCCGAGGGGACAGGGAAGGATCTTCTTTTGTTTTCCTTATTTGTTTATTTGCTTTACTCTGGCAGCAGGCAAAGGGCTCTTTTCTTGCCAAGTTCATTACCATTGTAAAATGTTCCAAATTACACTGAGTAGAGCATGCTACATTGAGGAGGAAAAAAACCTGTAAAGTTTACAATTAAACTACAGGACTTTATAAGCCTTGATTTTAGGAAACAGGTGAGAGCTGGATATAGCACATCTCTAAGTGCTCAAATCCACAAGATCACTCATTCAAAATATTTCTTCCAAATTTTTCAAAGTTTTTTTGTTAAATTAAAGAATCACCCAAGTGCTGTCAGCCTCTTCATTTAGTGATCTTCTACAACCCCCTTCCAAACCTTTACAGTTTTATATCTGGGACTATCCAGTCATAGCTCATTTATTAATTACCATTTTCTACAAATGATGATCAATTTGTTATTATCAACATTAAAAGGCATGCCTATATCTCTTTTCCCCCCATTAACTCTCTCCCTCATCCCACAAAGTTCTTGTCCCCCCCACTCACTGAGTGCAGACACAAATTGTTGGTGCAGCATCTCGCAGTCTCCTAAAGATGACAAACTAACCAAGCAGCAATATTCTGCTAGTGGCAGAACAAATTCAGGAAAATCCCATCCTCCTTTTCCTCAGTGGCACCACAGCCTAAATCAGCCTTTTTGTATGGCTGTGCTGTAAGGAAGTGAAAAATGCTACTTAAAAGCATTTTCAAGCAAGCACCCATTATGCTTAAAAGACAAGATTAAGAACTCCAGCTCTATCACTTGCAAAACTCCAGACACCAAGTTGACTGTCACAGCCATACAGAGTATATGCACAGGACAAGTTCTTACTCATTTGCAACACAAAGTTGTTCTATGTCTACTGTGCAATTCAAACATTGCATGTTTTCTTCCGAAGAGACTGTATTTGCTGACTTGCCTCTCCTGTCTAACTATGGTCCCAAAATATATCTATCATTCTCCCACTTCTCAGATCAGCCAGTGCTGTATCAGCAGGGTCCAAGCTGCAAAAGACAGGAGACCTTCCTCTCCAAGAAAGAGGAATCCATTCTTGTGTAGTAACTAGAAGTTCTCCAAGCACAGCAAGAACCAGTGCAGAACTACAATCTGACATGCAGGAGCAAGGCTGTCCCTTCCAAGATAAAGGTCATCAATCAAAATATGGTACTTGTTTGAAAGGCATTATTCTCAAGTCCCTTCTGCTCAGTTGGAGAGCAAAATGTTTGCTTCATATATTAAGAAACTGCAAGCAGTGGCTTGCTCGCCAAGCCACTTTCAATCATTTGTCAGCAGTCCTGGCTAACCTGGGAGGTCCCAGTTGACTGGAGGTTAGCAAGTGTGACGCCCATCTACAAGAAGGGCCGGAAGGAGGATCCAGGGAACTACAGGACTGTCAGTCTGACCTCGGTGCCAGGGAAGGTTATGGAGCAGATCATCCTGAGTGCCATCACATAGCACGTACAGGACAACCAGGTGATCAGGCCCAGTCAGCATGGGTTTATGAAACAAGCCACTTAATCATTTGTCAGCAGTCCTGGCTAACCTGGGAGGTCCCAGTTGACTGGAGGTTAGCAAGAGTGACGCCGTAATTAAAGTGTTTTATTAAACTTGTTCTCTGTCCAATGTCTTTCAGCTTGTCAGGAGAAATTATTGTTACAGGAATTTTAATTTTAAGAATGAAACAAAATTATGTGGGATTAGAGAACAAAATCCTTATCGGAATGTATCTTTTAGTTGCTGTATTGATGTTAATGCTGTCTGCTGTGTGATGCAGCAGATGTTCTGTTTAATATCTTTATCAATGGTTTGGACGAGGGCATTGAGTGTACCCTCAGTAGGCTTGCAGATGACACCAAGTTGGGCAGGAGTGTTGATGTCCTTGAGGGTAGGAAGGCTCTACAGAGGGACCTGGACAGGCTGGATCGATGGGCCAAGGACAACTGTATGAGGTTCAACAAAGCTAAGTGTCAGGTCCTGCACTTGGGTCACAACAACCCCATGCAACGCTACAGGCTTGGGGAAGAGTGGCTGGAAAACTGCCTGGTGGAAAAGGACCTGGGGGTGCTGGTTGGCAGCCAGCTGAACATGAGCCAGCAGTGTGCCCAGGTGGCCAAGAAGGCCAATGGCATCCTGGCTTGTATCAGAAATAGTGTGGCCAACAGGACTAGGGAAATGATCATTGTGAGGCCATACCTCAAATACTGTGTGCAGTTTTGGGCCCCTCACTACAAAAAGGGACATTGAGGTGCTGGAGCGTGTCCAAAGAAGGTCAACGAAGCTGGCAAAGCATCTAGAGAACAAGTCTTATGAGGGGCGGCTGAGGGAACTGGGGTTGTTTAGCGTGGAAAAAAGGCGGCTCAGGGGAGACATCGCTCTCTACAGCTACCTGAAAGGAGGTTGTAGCGAGGTGGGTGTCGGTCTCTTCTCCCAAGTAAGAAGCGATAGGACAAGAGGAAATGGCCTCAAGTTTCGCCAGGGGAGATTTAGATTGAATATTCGGAAAAATTACTTCACCGAAAGGGTTGTCAAGCATTATAGCCGGCTGCCCAGGGAAACGGTTGAGTCACCATCCCTGGAGGCATTTAAAAAAGACGTGTAGATGTGGTGCTTAGGGACATCGTTTAGCAGTGGACTTGGCAGTGCTAGGTTAATGGTTGGACTCGATGATCTTAGAGGTCTTTTCCAACCTAAACAATTCTATGATTCTAAGACCTGAGCATAGTAATAACTCTATAATAGACTACAAGAGTGCTGAAGATCCCACAAAACCCATCACTTTCTCCAAATACATGAGGTTCCAACAGCCAAGAATTAAACCCAGAAATCTTTCATTGCTTTTTCACTATGGAAAGATTTCACAGTTACCCTTTAATACAAAAGGAAGCAGTAAGCTGAACAAATACTTACTGTCAACCCTTAAGCAGCATAAGCTTAGGAAAAAGGATGAAAGGAGAAAGAGAAGAGTAGGAATAGCATCAAAAGCAAGCACTCATCCACCACTTTGTGAAGTTAAACAAAAGGCACAGAAACTAATCAAGCTGCTGTAGGCCCTCTGCCCAGCTCATACCTGCCACGCAGCTTCTGCCCACAAAATACCACAACACCAGACATGAACATTTCAAAGACTGAACATTACCCTTCTGTGAAATGTTCCCACATTTCTCAGCTGAAAAGGAAAAAGAAAATGGACTGCTGTCTAAATCAGTTTACCTAAAATAAGCCATCCCTTCTTCAACACTCCCTCCCTACCCCGAGGGATTTAAGAAGCATGCATTGCCATGATCTGACAAGAGGTAATCCAATAAACCAGACAGCCTCCCTCTCGCCTGCACAAGGACACAGCTGCTCTGACTCCTCATCTAGGCCTTGTATGTCCAAATGTCATCTGTAACAGCTCAGCCAGATCTTTACTGAAGTAGGAAGTGTTAGGCACTCCTCTAATCAAGGCTGCAATTAGACCCACATGCAGATAACCAAATCCTGAAAGCTTCTTCTGACACAAAAAGATTAGTAGAGCTTGTGTTTTTTTCAGCATCCCTTTTCACCTCCTATCTGTTACAGTAGCTCTGCTAAAACTTGGTACACTTCCCAAGCAAAACTGTCACCAGCTAATCTCTAAAAGCCACCAGTGCGCTCTCTCTCTCTCCCCCCTCCACCCCAGATGGATCCGTCCACAGAACAAAAACAGCTGCTCCTGATAAACCTACATGGCTGCATTTCACAATACGCTGGAGACTTCTAAAGTACTGCATCTGAGCACAGCATGCTTGGTTCTATAACAAGTGTATTGACACACTGCCCCTTGCATCCTGGAAGCACAAATATTACTGGAAAAAAGGCACAAAATCAGAAATTTTAAGAGTTAACTGAGTCACAAGAATGAATGTACTCTGAACAGCAGCTAGGCAACTTCAGGTTGAACAAAGTTACAGTCATCTTCAGTGAGTCACACAAAAAGTACAACTTGCAAAGAAAGCAAATTAAGAACATTGTTATAATTTATTTTAGTCAAGAACTTCATGTCATTTCATATTAAAGTGTATTTTTGTTTTGTAAGTTACATGCTGGATTTTCACATCACAAAACATGGCTTGGAGCATGTGGCAATAGACAGTATGTGATGCACATCCTACTTCCTAACTTCTCTTTGGTGCCCTGACCAGCACGAGTTTGCCATCTGTGGCACTAAGAGAGAAGGAGGACATTTATCATTATTCTTCAATAATTGCATATTCAATAAACAGGATTTTATGCATAACAGCTGCATCCAGCAATGGGCAATGTGTTTTACCAAAGTCAGTCCTTTACCAAAAGATTACACCTGACTATCCACAAAGGGAATCCATTCCTGTCCCCAGGTTACACAGCATCCCAGTTAGGGAGTGTTATGTCAGCAGAAAAAACTAGCAAGAGAGATATAACTTGAAGCTGAGCTTTTTGCTGGCTATTACCATAGAGGGTGACAGAACACAAAAGAAATGATACAGAATGAGTCTGATTTGCATTCACTTTGCTGTAGCAAAGCAACTTGAATATAAAAGAGACCTAGTCTAATTTTAGTAGAAAATAAGCTGATGTACAAACTATTCTTCCAACAATGACAATCAAGTTAGAAAGGCTAAACCTCAGCTAAAAACTACATTTATGGAAAGTGTCCTAAAGCATCTGTTAAAACATATCAACATAATTAGCATTTTCCACAAAAAAAAAAAATCACACATGTATGTACAAACCACCACCACAAACCCTCACGAGATCTGCAGCAATTAAACAGGATACCTGGCAAGCTGACATGCAGCTTGTTTCTGCAATTGCCCTGGCCCCTCTACTCTTCTGTTTACCAGGGCACCCTGATTTTGCCATCCTGACTAATTACACTTTGTCATCAAATTTGAAGTTACTTTTCTTCCTCCAAACATAAGCATACTCTGTCATAGTGACATTTCTGAATCCACAGCTGTAGCAAATGAGAGGAACAACTTTATAGAGACATTTGAACAATTATCTTTCTCAGAGGACATATTACTTAACTGAAAATGGATATTAGCCTGTTTTATAGAAAAAAATGTGTTTCATCTTGTCTAGTACATAACAAGTTTCTGAGAGAGACCATAGCACCTAATGTCACAGTTCCACAAATACATTAAGCCAGCAAACTGTCACTACCACCGTTAGAGTTGATCCCACTCCCCTCCATCAGTCCCGGTCTCTCAATCTTTCCTCTGTGCCTCTCCCATGCAGAGGTATTTGTGCAGCAGTACAGCGAATTGGATCAGGAACTGATCCCAGTTAAACTGAAATGCTGTTTTCTTTCCATTAGTTTTAACTTGCATCACTAGCAGGATTCAATTCCTAATGAGATCCCTCAAGCACTTGAGCTGGCAAAGAGAGGGGAATAAACAGCTGAAGTAGTGAGAAGAGAACACTTCTCATGGCAGTCCAGTTGGCCCAAAGTGCTCGGGGAACTATAGCATAAAATACATAGTCTTTGTGTGATACCAAGATTTTTGTTATAGGATACTGTGGTGCTTTTTATAAAGACCAGTTACTCCTTGTAAATCTGTATATTTAAAGGTCAGTTCCACAGAAAAGTCTTCAAGGTTGCCTTTATATATCCTTCAGTTTTTGCTAAAACCGTCTTCTGGAGAGAAAGTAAAGTATATGTATCAGGAAATTAAAAAAAATTTAAAAAAATCAAGAGATGTAGTGCATAGTGAGCAGAACAAGGTACCAAACATGAGATATTTATGCCAAGTCTAACAAAATTAAGAAGTTCCACAGCAGTCAATACGTCTCTTCTCAACTTCTCCAGAAGAGGAGTTTTTAAAAACAGAGGAAGGATCACAGTAGAAGTGATTGGGCACAACTCCTAATGTAGCCAGAGCTCACTGGGGCTGAGGCCTACTCTTCTAGCCCTATGGTTGTGATTATTACAGACGTAGTGGTACCAACATTTATGTTGAGTGGCAACTGGCAAAACAAATACGTGCTTGTTTTGCCTCAAGAGGAAAATTCTCCTCCTCCCCAAAGTGATCCACCACATTTCCTCCCTCTTAATACGACAAAAGCACTTTAATGTATTTACAACGCCACATCGATAAGTCCACATTTACCTTCTTCAGTCTCAGTCATGAAAAGTAGCAACACATTTGTTATATTGCTCTTTTTTTGCCCAGCTGCATGGATACTAGGAGAGGAAAAGCCATGTGTAAGAGATTTTTATTGATGTTGATTTTATGCTATAATTTTATATTTTCATACTTCAGTGTGCTAATGTTTTGTTCAAAATAAATCCAAATGACACAAAATGATGAGCTAAACCTAGCACTTAATTTTCCAAACAGTACTTGCACATTCTGCATTTTGATACATATGCTAATACCTACTAATTAGAACCATAACAAAGACTTTAAAGATAGGAATTAGGGAGAGGAACTTTCCAAACCAGATTTATTCATTATATGACAAAACAAACATTAGCACCATTTCTCCTGTATAATGATGCAAAATATTCTCAATAGGAGAAATGGGGGGGGGGAATTCTAATAGGAAAAAAATTAAGAAAGTTAAACAAAAAAGTACGCGTTATAAATTTGTCATTTCATTCAGTATGTCCAGCCTCAAACACTGTTGAAATAAAAAAATATTATCTAAACTTTAACATAGCTCAAAACCAAGAGATACCACAGTTTCTGGGTCGTACAGTAAAAATTCTAGCTACAGTATTAGAAATGAGTGACATAAACACCATGGAAGGGCTGAATGATGAAATCCATACTGCAGTATTATGGTTAAATTCTCTGTATCTGTAGCAAAAAATAGTCTTATCGGTTTAGAGCACTTAAAGGACCAGGAAAGCTTCTACGCTCATATGCCTTTTTTTTTTTAACACACACACAGATGAAGGCATATTTTACTTTTTATCAACACTGTTAACTACATTAGGTTAAGAGGTTGTTTTACAGTAGCCTACAAAAGAAGATGAAGCAATACGATTTCACTGAATGGGAAGATCCTAATCAGTACCTTGTATTAGCAATGTAATACCGAAGACCACTGAGACAGGGCTAGAGGTTAATACCAGTCATCTTCCTAGTAAAACTCCTTTGATACAGAAGGAGGCGCTTTTAGAATGTAATACTTAATTTCCATCAATCATTCTGCTTTTCTATTAAACCCATAAGCAAAATCACATGAACATATTTCTAATGAGCATATGTTGAAATCCTCAGAAGTATTTCAGCATGTCAGGAATAGGCTGTTACGCTATTAGAATTGCAAATTGCGTCACTTTTAGAAAGTGATCAGCAACAGGTGACTCGGAAGTTCTTGCTAACAGAAGAAGGTTTGTTTTCACAGTAGTTAACAGTTACATTATGGCTAACCCATCTCAACTTTGCAGGCTTACTTACCTCAGCAATCTGCACATTTGAAATAAAGCAGTAGGAAGGGAGAAGTTTATATTTCTGTTCCAGGCTGCTGCTTTCAGTATTTGTGCAAGTTCATCTGTGGTTACGCTGTTCCATAATGACAGCATGAATATTCAAACTGCTACCAGACTACTTTTTTCTTAATACACACCCTGAGAAATAAAACCCGAACCACAATTTAGACTACTTAGATATCTGTATCATCACAAAATACTTCTAAAAAAGCTACAAATCCATCCATTAGTTACAACAACCTTGCTAGTTGTTCAATTCTTACATCATTTATGAACATATGCACTTCTATCCTTAGCATTCACCAACTTTGTCAGATGGAAGCACAAAACATCCTTCAAGCCACATTCTCAGTAGGAGCACAAGACTGAAGGAAATAACACAATTTGAAAACAGGATGTGCACAAGAGATCTTTTGCATGCACATTCCCAACTTACATCTTCAAGGAAGATTTGGGCAAGGGGAGAACAGATTCAAGCCCAGAGCTTTACATAACCAGCAAAACAAATAAACAGCAGTAAGAGGACAGAACAACAAGATTATGCTCCGAATGCTGTTGTCTAACTGGAAGGCAAAGCCAAGAAGCCCTGCAGGAAACACAGGCTAGAAGCAAACTGTCTTACTTCCTATTGCTTCTGTGTTTAAAAACATCCCCAGTATGCATAAATCAAGATGTCATTGGCAGTGAAAACAGAAGCCCAGCTTAACTCCATAGCTACAAGGCTCTGTTAATCCCTCTCTAACATTTTCACTAGGGTCCCTAGCTTTCTTTTGTTCTCATAATATCAAGCTATGACAAAGAAACTATGACAATGACACAGACAAAAGAAATTTGTATTCACTTGTCAGATACTGGGTAAAAATATCTCCCTCATAGGTACAGTAATGAGAATTAAAGCAAGCAGAGGCTACTGTGGCATATGGACAATCATTCCAATTTTTGAACACAAACTTATTTACTGCAGCACCCAAAACACTGAGAACACTCACAGCTGTAGTCTAACATGGATCAACATAAAATACCAACATCATTACTTGATTTTTTTTTTAAGATAATCAGTCTTCAGAAACATTCTCATTATGCATACATCAGCTCTGTTTTTTAATATTGCAAGGTGTAGCAAGAAAAATGCTGTCCTCAGTAAACTTACTGGAGGAAGAAATTGGAGCAATAGAAAGCAATAGTTCTCCCCTATAAATAGGGAATCTCCTGCTTTACACAGCCATGCTAAAATCCAGATAGCTTTTCTTTCGACAAGATGTATCATACTGAAGTCTATCATGGAAGTTATAAACATGTTGCTGCCACAGTGCATCTGAGGAAACAGGCACTGTATTTTTAACTTTTCTTTGTTTCCCTTCCACTCCCATATGTGAACTATTTTCAAAGTTATCCAAAGAATTTATCAGCAACTTCTTCATTGACTTGTTTTGATAAAAGGTGTACCTTCTAGAGGAAGAAGGATGAAGGAGATGCAACATTTATAAAACCTGCACAACTTCTCATAATAAAGGCTCATAAGAGTTGCTACAGCCTCATTTGCTCCCTTGGTACATGATGAGGTCATTCTTTAGATGAAGAAGTACTTAATCTTCTCTAAAATCTCTTGGAGAATGTAATACCTATACGAGTCAAGTTCTACTGTATTTTTAAGGAAATGGAATCTCGCCAGGAAGAGCTGAGGTACAAGACTCAAATGTTGGATGCTGTCATACTTTAGTTATCTTTTGAACTGTGTTAGCTAAACCAATGCAAATTCTCATAAAATCTACGTGGACAATAATGTGTACACAATGGTTTTGTAACAATTTGATTTAAAACCTACTAAAGAACAAAGCCAGGGAAGAGCAGTGGGTTTTCAAAAGCCTAAAGTGAAAACAGTTCCAAGGAATATAAAAAGGTCATTTCCAGTCACTACACAACCTGATTTATTCTCAGCATGATACCAACAAATCAGAGGTAGCATTCAACTAATCAGCTGTTTGAACTGTCTTGGTTATATATTACTCCTTGCAGTACCCAACAGAATAATATTTTCTTCATCTTCATACTTAGATACTATTTATACGTCTCCTGATCAAGACACTTCCCCTGTATTTATACTACATAAATAAAATAAAGCTAGGATTATTAAGCTAGTGCATTACTAACCATAAAACTTTAAAAATACAAAGTGTATTTAGACCACATGCTGAGATCTCTCTTGTGCATATTGAAAAAAAAAACCCACCACAAAACCACCAACAAGTAAAGCACTCACCTAATGAGACAAAAAAAAGTAATCATTATTCTCTTCTATCAAGGATCCTCACCATTAGCATTTTGGGGGAGAGAAAATTCACTTTAGCATTTACATAATTTTAATTGGCAATTACATTTACAGAAAGCACCTTCAATCCATGATCTTTTTGTTTCATATTTCCAAATGCTAAAGTAATTCCTACTGAAGGATTATAATTAGCAAACTGTGCTTAAACATATACTGGAATTGCTTTAAAAAAAAAAAATCACAAAAAATTACCACAGACTGAAACCAACCCTTCAGGTTGTGACAAAAGTTTATTAAAACTTCAGAAGCTTCAGCTCAGAATAGCCAAGAGGAGTATGCAAGTTTTAAGTATTTAAACTGTTCGGGAAGCACTGCAGATTCAAGACCACCAAGGCCAATGTACCATCTGGCATCTCTGAAAACACATCCCTGATCCAAGTAGATATTTGTTTTTGAGAAAGAGCTATAATAAAAAAAACAAGCAAGTACAGATTAGAAAAACAACAGTAGATCAATAATACAACTCATATATATAGCCAAGTGGTCTTGTTTCCAAATGTACATCCTATTCTTGCTGATGTTAAAATAGACTTGATCTTAATTCTTACTTCTTTCTGGGGGAGGAAGAAAAAAAGCTGGTGTATTTTCACTTCTAGAAAACTAGTAATGAAGGAAGACCACCACCGTGATTCAATATTAACATCCTGGGATACTTTTAATTCCATGGAATTTCAAGTCTTCTCCCCCAAGAACCAATTTTGTCTTTTTCCCTCATTATCATTGCATTATCAATATCATTAAAAGTTACTACAAGGATTAACATATGTCTAATGACAGTCACAGTCCCAAAGGTGACATTTCAACAAGAGGGAACAGTAAATACCAGAAAAAGAGTGACTTCGTCATCCTTAGGAACCAGATGCTGTAATTCAGGGCCTTTAAACAAATGCAAGAATGATATATGCTAACAAGACAACTGACTTCATGAATAATAAATCTGAAAAAGTTGACCTTAGTCCAAAAAGTATTAGTTTGAAACAAGGAACAGATACATCAATTTCTTAATCTTTCTGTAAGACACATCACAGAGGTGCAAATGCACAAATAGCTCTGACTTAAAAATCAGGAGGAAAAGCATTCCATTAGTACTTCTTAAGGTTTTCCAAACTTAAAATCAAATCACCAACTAATACATTTAGTACTTTTGTAAGAAGAAACTGATATTGCAAATGAGTGTTACAAAAGTTATTTTAGAAGGGAGTTATATTTTTGTCCCTCTATAACAATCAGATTTTTATGAAGTATTTCAACTTCCTGCATGTTGAAAGGGGAGGTATTTGCAAACAGAAGAAAAGATTAAGCTTTACCGTGCTGTTATGTAAATGTGTTCTGGGTATCTACCTCCACATCATAGGACCATGCATAATGCAAAACAACAGCCTACCAAGCCCAATATTCCATTTCTGACAGCGGCCAACACTGAAGTGATTCAGAAGACTCCATAAAGCTCTGGAAATGCAGCTTATTGCCCAACACCATATCCCAAGGGAAATTTCTTCCTGGCTCTGACTGCTCAGCTTTGATGCATTGACTGAAAACCAGTATTATCCTAGCTAGCACTCTTGCTAACGTGGTTAATCTTTACAGAACTGTATTATTTACCTTAGTGAATCATACAATTTAAACCCCATAGCTCAACTATGGGCTATATACAAAAGTTATTCCTGTTTATTAGTATTCCAACCTTCTATTGTTACACATGATGCCAAAATTGTTCTTTATTGTAAAAGTATGCTGGCAAGTCAATTGTCTTTAAACCCACTTTTGCCTTATTCTCCCTCCCGTTTTTGAACTTTCTGTTGCTTTTCCACATGATGAAGCAGAACAAGTATTTATTGAAACCTAGTTAATCTGAAGTTGTTCTGGATTTGACTTTGTAACAAGAACATCTTGGAGAATTCATTCTTTCTTTGGAGGTCCTGGACAGCGCCTGCTGTGATACATTGTCATTTTACTACTAAACTAAAAAAATTGGTGCAAAGAAGCAAATCCAAAGTAAGATTAAAAACTGAGCAAGAGTTTCATGTTAGTAGCTGGCTGTCACTCTAGAATAATATTTGTTTTAGCAACCCCGAGTTAATGAGTAGCCCATGGCTATATGATAACCATTGTCTTCCTTGGAGATTAAACTCCTTTTTGGACAGGTTTATCTCACAATATTTTTACTTCATGTCCTGTGCACTCCACCCACATCGCTAGTCTCCAGGGATCTTAGGGAAACGAGCCACGGGGATAGTTCCTGTAAGCAGCCACATTATTATTTTCAGTGGGAACATGGATCCAGTTTGGATTAGTTGTTCCCACAGCTGTTTGGTCCTGCCTCAGGTTTTTTTGTATGTAAAAAGTCCATATACTTGGGCATATACTAGCAAAAGGACAAGGGGACAGTCAATTGCAATTAGGCTCTTTGAGAAACTTCATCCTTTCATAATGATGCGATATTTTTCATCCAAAACATACCAAAGTTAGGATGCATCATCCCTCTTATTTTAGCTAATACAGACCAGATCTACTTCATTGTTTGGTCAGCAATAACAAACAGGTGAAATTAACTCTCTTTCCATCTAGCTAGTAAAACTTTGTGTGCCATTTTTTAAAAGTATAAGATTTAGGATAGTGGATCGCAGAATTAAGAGGAATAGAGAAAAAGAAGTAGATCTTCACATTTCACTTTGCTAGGAACAAAAAGCTCTGGGTGGATTTGGTTTGCACATGCAGTCTGGCTCTCCCATTACAGGAGCCTTTGACCTCCAAGCCTCATGTACTTTTTCATAGCTCATTTAACAGATGTCTAGTTTGACTTCTAGAGTACTTCATCAACATAATAAGAGCAGCAAACACAGAGCAGTTACCAAACTCTAGTTTCAAAGGAAATGGCAGAGGACACAATTTTGCACATTTCAGCCCAATCATATTTCCTCTTCCATCGCACTATCAAATCAAACCCTCCAGAAAGCAATGGTTCTTTCCCACTCGGGTACTGTGTAGTCCACAAATGGCACACTGATCTGTTAGTTAGGTGCCCTTAAGTTCAAATCTCACATCATTCAGAAGACATCAGTGTTTCTCCATCTTAGCCCTTGAGACTGATCAGTAGTATCTTTTGGCCTGACTTGTGATACCATCAAATTGCATACACTGATTTTTGGCATAACTAGGACTAGAACCTTTGTCTGTAAAGTCACAGACCCAAACAAACCACATCCACACCTTATAATAAAAGTGTGCTAAGTCCACAAGTAGAAGAAAATATTATATACAAACCATGGGACAAGAACTATTGGCCTAGGGATTAAAGGGCAGGCAATTATGTTCGCAGCCACAGGCAACTGAAAAGTCACAACAGACAACAACACAGACAGCATACTGTGATACACGGGTAACATGTTGCAGGCATCTATTTACAAAATGTGCACGTGTGACGAATCAGGCCACAGACGTTTATCTGGATGAATGATAAATTACTCCTTTAGGTCAGGCATGTACTAGAATTCCCCGGATCCAAGTTCTTGGTGCATTTGTTTTGACAGCTACAGTTCAATTACAAACAGTGATTCTACATAAGATACTATTGTGTGCAGTATTTTATAAAAACAAAGGTCTTAGTAGTAATGGAAAATAATTATTATTCCTTTATTATACCCAGATAGGAAATGATGATGTACATGCTAGCAAAGTTTTATTACATGTATAAGCACCTTCCTTCTTCCTATATTTGCTTCATGTCTGCTCAAATTCTATCTGCTTACTTTAACAGCAATGGCTGTTCTTAACACTGGGGACGATCAGCCTGGTGATCTCTCTCATGCACTCTCATGTTTGTTTCCAAAAAAAATTCTTGCGGGTGTTTTTTTTTTGTTTTTTTTTACTGTTTGTCATTGCAAGAATGTTTTTCTACACAGGAAGTCAAATGAAGTTAAGAGTGAATTTGAATTGCATCTGTTAAAACACATTAAAACCTTCATGGAAGTTGTCATTCAGAAGTTAAGCAACCTTCATGTTAGCTTAATTCGTGATGCCCACAGAAATATTTAACACCCTTTTATTTTACAGTTTTGGCTTGGCTTAGAAATGCTGTGGATAGCCGACACACCCTAAACAAGTAGAACCAATGTGTTGAAATGAGTCTCTCTTTATTATAAAGTAACTTCCTTCTCAGGAAATTTTTGCCAACTAGAAAATGAGCGCACATTTTTCAGAATAAAATGTTTAAACATGGGAATTTAATAGATCTACTACACAAGAATATTTCTTATTTACTCAGAAAAAGGACAGCATACATTTCTACTGAAAAAACAAACCAGCAAGTGATTTTGTCCTGCAAGGTAGTGGATAATGATATCGCATGTGTTTCATGAACTGCAGAAAATATTTCTCAATTAACAAGATGACTAATTTCAAGTATTCCCAACCAGTCAACCCAGTCATTATTTTAAAATAACTTCCTTCTCAGGAAATTTTTGCCAACTAGAAAATGAGCGCCCATTTTTCAGAATAAAATGTTTAAACATGGGAATTTAATAGATCTACTACACAAGAATATTTCTTATTTACTCAGAAAAAGGACAGCATACATTTCTACTGAAAAAACAAACCAGCAAGTGATTTTGTCCTGCAAGGTAGTGGATAATGATATCGCATGTGTTTCATGAACTGCAGAAAATATTTCTCAATTAACAAGATGACTAATTTCAAGTATTCCCAACCAGTCAACCCAGTCAGTTTTCACTCTACCTAAAACCAAGATGAACTCGATTTAAATAAAAGCATTGATTTTATTAACAGTAACGAGAAAATTCAAGTCTGTGAACATGTAAATACTATTTTGCCCACCTGGAAAGTTATACCACACACAGCAACAGCTGCCTATATTTTAGTGGATGACTGGGCACATCCTGCCTGAAACAAGCCTGGAAAAACACTTATAAACACTTTAAAAAAAACAAAACAAAAATCACCACCTTATAGTACTGTGTGAAAACAGGAAGGCCACCCTTTAAAAAGTAAACCAACCACATTGCCTATAAACTTGCAGCTAAATACCTAGCTGTGCATTACAAGCATTAACAAAGAATCTCCCCTTTCATAGATAAGTTTTCATAGTGCTTTACTCCACCAGCTCAAGCCTCAACAAGCTCAAGTGACTCGGGCCAGTACCTTCATATTCAGCAGGGTGGGGCGAGAGAGACAACCTCATTACAGACACTCTGGGGTTATAAGAATGCAAATCACCAAATTCAGCATTTTGAATAGCACCCATAACTCAAAGCTAAAACCTGCGTGCTATGCCAGACCACATGGTAAAAGCCTATCATATGCCTAATAAGAAACATTAATAAATACATCCAAAAAAACTTGAAATTTCAGGTTGGTCTTCAAAAATTGCTCATAACCAACAGCACCACAATAATCAAGTGAGGAAGAGACACAATAAGAACAACTACTGTTAGATGCCCATCCAGAAATACTGTGCAGAAGAAAGAGTACTCCTTAATGCCTGAAAAATCAAGCAGCAGAGGGGCATCCAACAGACCCTCTACTTTACAAGATTAAGACTAGAACTGAACAAAAAAACAGCTGTAGTCATTAGGCTGAAGTATCCCCTCGCTATTTCTTTTGTTCATCTCTCACCAGCCAGACTTCTTCCAAACCTCAAAAATCAGCTAATTCAAAAAATGGCACTATCTGCCTACAACAAAAAGGAGAGACAGACAAGACCTGTAAATACGTCAGAACTGCAGGTTAGCACATGCCCCCCAACTAGAAATTACAAATGAACCAAGAAAGGCTGGCTCACAGAACAAAAGAAAAGATGACATTGGAGGGGATTAGGTATATCTGAAGATCTGGATACCCTAAGACCAGAACCAGAAAATACTCCCATTTCTAATCTCTTTCCTTTCCTAGGAGAGATTCAGATAACCTTAAATAGCAAGACCAGTGCCCACCTGGCTTTTTGAATGCAGGCTGGTCAGCTCCTTAAAAAGGTACAAGCCCCCTGCTAAATCAGCAGGTGAGATTTATCCAGCTGACATGGAGCTGTAGTACTAACATGGTTTTGTTCAAGACAGTCTATTAACATAAACAAGAGATACAAGTATGCTCAGAAGCTTTTTCTTTCTTCCCCAAGTACATCTGTTGGTCTAATAAAAGTTACTATCCCTCACTACGAACTCGATCCCTTTTATATCTGATGGAAAGCAGTCACACACTAACACTTTATTAAACATGACAATTATGAAGGTTACAGACTGGAGTTCCAGCAACACCTGGATATCAGAGAGAAGACTGGCTGAAAAGAAAGCTATTTATCATTTATCACACCTGACACAAACCTGAAACCACAGAGTTAACTCTGTAACCTGAGCCCATCCACAAAGTAGACACAAAACACCTCCTTGTAAAAAAACATCTCTATCCAGTTTTGCATAACCTGTTAAGATATACTGTATGGAATAAAGTCTTTCCTGAACAACACTCTACTCTTTTATGAAGAGCCATACAAAAGAAAGAAGTTCTCTAAATTTAGAAATTCTAGACTGAAGGAACATTAAGGTTGTAAAATGAAGCACTTAAAAAAATTCAGTCTCAAGGTCACCTCTATGCAACCTTTTGTGTTTCACACAAATTCTGTGCTTTACGTATAAATACTAGGAAACTTCTCAGGTAAAAGTCCCAACTATTTACACATTTCAGCGTAGAGAAGGGACAGCAGTGATCCAGGCACTGAACACTGATGATAAAAATATCGTGAACACCCTTCTAACCTGAACAGTGAAGAAAGAAAGAGGGAAAAAAAAAAAGAAAAAAGCATGCAGATATATTCTGAAGAGCTCGAGTTACCGGACGTGGATCATTTTGACTTTGCCCTAACCACCAAAGCCCATAAGATGCTTGCTAAAAATACAGTTTTCTGCATGCTTACATTCTAGCTTAATGGATTTACTCTTTGAATGTTCAGAGTAAGAAGGAATTTGATCTATGACAGTCATTCCTGCCTTGATTCCAGTTTAATTTCTGACATTCTTCAGGGCCTTGAAAATTGTATCTAAACTCTGATTTTATTTTTTTTTTTAATGTGTTCAATGCTCTTTTTCCACAGTCAGAAACAGAGCTTTGTGGATTGTGTGAAGAACTTGCACCCTGTCCAATTTCTCCTGGCTGGCAGAATAAAAGGAAACCAACTTCAGACTAAACTGCCATTTTTTCCTCTCCAAATGCTAAAATTATAGTACTGCTGTTCAGCCACATACAGTTATACTCATCATTCTAACTCCAAAATTAAATTATTTAAAATTATTGCACGCTGTCTCAGGAGCAGGGAAGCTCCTAGAGTGCAACTGTTTGAAGTGCTGCAACAGAACCATGAAGCAACAAGTTCTTCCTTAAGTAGTCTCACTGATATAAGTCTCCAGTAATATTATAAACAACATGATTGCAAAAATAAATTTAAAAAAAATCACATTCATTATAAAGCTTAGTACAGTGAAGGACACAGTCTAATTTTATTTTTTTTAATTGCATAATAAGATGGGTGGAAAAATTGCTAAGGAGGGCATTTAGAAACTGAACCTAGCAGATGAGTTTCACAACCTTATCACTGACTGTAGAAGGCTAAACATGGGTTAAAAATGATGCACAAAATTACTTCAATAGCATTCCACTAGCAGAGACACACATTAAAGTTGTTTAATAGGTCAGCAGTGATTGCAAAATACGCAGATCTGACAACACCGAGTTCAAACTTGTATACACAGCTATCTAAAAATTGCAGTCTCTTATTAATTTTACTCTTTCAAGTATGCTTGCTCTGGGCCCACATCCAGTAGATGTAACAGATGGAAACTGCCAGTGAAATATGGCAAAGCTATGTAGGCCATCACGCGTGAACCAAGCTTCCTGAAAACTCTCTTGAATCAGACTGCTGGATTCAGCCAGGCACCCAAAATACCACCTACCTTCACATTCACACCATGACAGAGCCAGCACTTTTCTCAGGTAAATGAAACCTGATTTAGAGCAAATTATGAATTCTGAGTTATTCATAAATATCCAGTTCACTACGAGTATATTTATAGTTTAGCCATAAACTGGATGTAACACAGTAGGACAGCAACTCTGACAGTGCTCTGAGGCCGTTACCTGCTCCAAGATACCAGCCTAGGCATAGCATCTCCTATTTTCAGATATTCTGCAGTTCTTCCAAACAGTTCAAGCCAAAGGATACATCAACAGAAAATCGCTAATTATTTGCAGAGTAATTAGCACTAATAATCACATTACTACATGATTACATTCAATTGATTTAAGTCCTTGCTGCCACCAAGAAGAGTGTTCCCTAAGCTTTATGTTCTCACCAGCTCCATAGTACTATTAACATTATTCATGTAGCTACACAAACAGGCTGCAGGAAATAATTTAGCTGAAAACTAACCTTAGGAGAGGAAAAAAGCCCCCTCCCCCCCCCAAAAAAAAAAAAAAAGATTAGTTTTCAGTCAGATGAGCTTCTTAACCTATCAGCCTTCCTGAATACTGATGCTAGCACAAAGGAGAAGAGGGTAACATGCAGAGAGATGCAAGGAAGGAGTATTGCTACACTTTTAGAATGCTCAACTTTTTTTTTTCCTAAGGAAAGTAATAGTTCATTCTACTTCAGGGACCTTGAGATTGATCTACTCTTCTTGTCCCCCAATAAAATCCTTGTTGGAAAAAGAATGCTCTCATAAGAACAAACCAGTATTCACGTGCATTGTACTGACCAAAAGAAAGTAACTGCCTGACTGATACAAATTCTGTGGTTTGCTAAAGTAACACAGGTTTCAAAATACAGGATTTATTTGGCATTTTCTCCAAGAAATAATTAACTATACCAAGACACTTCAGGGAGCAAGGCTCTCCAGTTATTTTTTATTTGTTTGCATTACAGCAGAAAAGCCGTAACAGTGACAATCTCAGTAATATAACTGAGCACCTTCAGAACCAGAGACATAAGGGAACAACATGCCTGAAAAGTTTAAATTGCTCTCGTCCAGTCCTGACTCCTTTTCTACAACTATGATAGCCCTAGAAACTCACATTTTAAACAGCACCCTTCCACTACTATACCAATGAATATTACAAGTTAATATTTAATGGAGATATTCTTTTACCTGTGGACTATGTTATACTAGTTGTTTTCACAGCTAACTTCTGGTTTAGCAGAGGTACTGCTCCTGTCTGATAAGTGTATGAAATGATATTGAAGTCTCACAAGTAAGCAGTGAACTGAGTGCACATGGCTCACAGACAGACCTAGATTTATCTGGGGAGAACAACCTGGGACCCCATAGGTAATGTAACACCTATAAATAGAAGTAAATAAGGAACATGTGAATACTTCCCTGCCCAATGGGACTGGACATGTCTGGTTTACCGGTTCTAAGTTATTTTCAGCTTCCTCAAAGTAGGGAAAATGGCCTGTGAAGCCAAGAATTTGCAGGGAATGTAATGCAAGGGAAACACCTGTTGTGAGGTCAGTTAAAAAACGAGTATATACACCATGCAAGCTGTGAAAGGTGAGAGGTTGCAGCACGAGTTTCTAGGAGGAAGACTACCTTATAAAGACAGGAGACTTTCTTCACTGAAGATGACTGAAGGGAAGAAAGGGGAAAACATTCCTTATGGTTACAGCAGCTGAAGAACTTCCAGTGTTTTTCCTTTCTTCCTTTTTATAGAAATATTTGCTTTAATTAGGAAGTTTCAAACAGTACCTAGAATAAAAATCATTAGCTACTTTTTTATATAAAGGTCTGCTAGGCAAAGACAGCAGTACTCATCTTGGTTCAACTGTATTATGCACCAGCCAAGTTGACAGCTAAGTATGCTGCATGATTTCTCACTATTCCCACTACAAGATGCATTCCTTACAATTAATGGACTTGGTGATCCTTATGGGTCCCTTCCAACTTGAGATATTCTATGATAATACATCCCATTCAAAGCAACAAAGATTTAGTCTAACAGCTGAAAAATTAGCATATTGGATTTTTACTGACTCAGAACTAGAACACCAGTATGCTTTTTTCACATCTAATCCTTAGGTGCTCTAGCTCAAGGCTAGCACTTCTCTGCCTAACAATATTACTCATATTTCATCATAGTGTATCTTGAACTGGACAGTGTCTTAAGGCCTTATGAGGAAATTTCTTATAGACACTGCCATAAATGCAAAATGGAAGACAACAAGACAGCAGTCTGTTACTTTTCTTCTAGCCTTCAAAACCACTGCTGGGATAATGTGGCAAAATCCTATATCCAAAAAAGTGGAAAAAACTACTAGCTTTATTTTAAGCCCCTGACAGTTATAGCTAAATAAAATAAATGCATGACACACAGGCCTTCTGTACTAGACAAGTCTAGCAGTGTGCAGGTCTAGGGAAGTCCTCTTGCACTGTTTGTTAAAAATCATCAGTATAACATATACTTGAAAAGACTGAATTTGCATAGTTACTGTGCTGTCTTAATACAACATACTTTCCAACTACCCCTCCTGGTCAGATGAAGACTATGCAAGGCAGTGTATATATGTGGTGTTTATAATGGATTAATTGACATTACAAAATAAAACTTGCAAGTGTGAAGGCTATTGCATTGGATTAGACATTCTTCAGTTTACAGCTGTAGCCACTTGCTCTGTCTTGCAGATCACAGAGCACCTGAGTAGACTGAACCTGTCTGTGCTGTCTTCAGGCACAAATATTCTGATCAAGTTTGCTTCTTTCTTCTGCCATCTGTATTTTCCTGATCTTTCTAGGCCATTGCTTTTCTAACTGTCCCCAAAGCTGAAAATGTGGGATATGAGAAAAGGATATCCTTCAATAATTTTTAGGCCCTCCTTTCCAAGTCACCAGGGCAACATATGAAAGAACAGATAATTGAGCAGTGGATGGTATGACAGTATGGATAGCAAGGCCTACAACTTAAAAACTGAAGACAGGGGGAATCCCTGTTGCACACAGCCCCTTCTCTTTTACTCCACTTACACTCTAATTAAGTCTGGGAGAAGGAGCTGTGAATCTTTGCCAAGTCACCATAAGGCACAGAAAAGCAGAGAGATAATACACTTGTGTAAAGTTAGCATGCTCCCACAACTTATTTCTTACTGTCATAAATCCCCCCACAAGAGCTAGACACCCTGCTGTCCAGAAGAAAAGTTTTATTACACAAGTTTTGCATCTAAAATTTTATTTTCAACAAGCTGCTACATGCTGCAGTCTTCCCTCAGAAAAAAAGAGACCTTAGTACCACAGTGAAACCAAGCCATGTGGATGGGGGCACTAACATTTTGCTGGTACCAGAAGTGCCTGTGAAAGGAGTGGACACTGCAGCTCAAGTACGGGAGATGCTTACACTGATCCTGGAATAACACAGTCCTCTGATGCAGAGAAAATGCTGATACACTTTCAACGGAAAATAATCTTCATTGAAGAGTTTAGAGATAGCATTTCACTTCTTGAGGATGCAGAGTTTTTCTTGTGCTCAGAGGCATTTAAGTAAGAGTCAAGAGGGAATGCCATTAGTTTATGGAAACAAGCTTTCTTGCAAAGGAAAACATGAAAGATCTCCTCCCCCCCCCCCCCCCCCCATTTCCTTCACTACGAGTCCCTCTTTTTATAGCTGGTCTACATGCTGAAGGCTTAAGTACCCTATACAAAACTCTCCAGCTCATTTCTGCAGAGGTAGTTTTTTTCCCCAGTTTAAGATGCATCTACAGAGGTGTTTTGCCATGACAACTATGTTAAACTGTTGCAATTTTCTTAGTTTCAATCAGCATAGTCTAGTAACCTGCTAAACTACAAAGTTTATAGTACAGATGTAGCCCAAATTATGTTTTGTGTTTAACAGGTAATTGTTGGTAAAATAGTTTGTCTCTCCCCTTTTTACATAACAGTTCACAATCCTCCTCTATTAGGAAAAAATGTGCTACAGCATCAGACATATTAAAAATAACTGACACCATGTCAGGTTTACCAGTACCATTAATATGTTTTACTCCTTTTTAATTATGATTTTAAAACAAATTAAAAAGCAAGTTTCATAACTGAAGGAACAATCCCTGTCTTTGTTGCTACCTTGAACTTCAAGAGCAGATCAATGCTATTTGTAACACAAAAGTTTGGAATCTCTTCCAAAGAGGGTAATGTAGATCTCTGTCAGATGTTGGTGAGCAAAGCAATTAAGCAGCACTGATCTCTAGTCAAAATTTCACTGAAAATATATCCTATGTACAACAAAAAAGCTCAAAATGGTCTTTTTTTTTTAATGGAGAGAATGCACTGAAGAAACCATAGTCTTTCACCAATATTAGTATTAAGGCTATGTTCAGGAGAAGGGTAAAAGATACCAACCAACCACAGAAAAGACTCTGGGTTTATTTTGGTGCTAAACTAAGCACTGTAACATGCCAGCAGCTCATTTTTTTCAGCTTTCTTCCCTAGGACTTGACTGGATTTTGAAGCACTTGACTGAACAGAAGGCAGCACCCAGAGAAGTTTTGCTGTGTGACCACATAAGCCTATAGCTGTTTGTTAATCCATAATAAATTCACTATTGTTTATAAGCTTCAGCTTCCGGTTTTTGTACATTAAGCACTCTGAGGCGATCAGAGACACTTGGGCTGCTGCCCTTTGTGGTATGATTAGAACTTACCCTTCCCCCACTTTCAAAGAGACCACAAGTGAAGGGGAGGACCAGCAAGTAATAAAGCAGACCTCACTCCTAAATCGTGTATCAGATAAATGCGACATAAGCTTCAAGGGTAGAGATCTAGAACAGAAGCAACTGTTACTGCTGCCTAATTTAACACACTTGCACTTGAAGGTTAATTTCTCAGGAATAAGAAGTTAAAACACAGAGGGTGTTTCTCATACCGAAACATTAAGAAAGCACAACTGATAACATGAGACATACAAGAAGGGTTCTTGTGAGCAAGCACATGGAAAACTAACTGCAAACCAGCACATTACCAAAGCAGTTAGGAATAAGAAAGATCACAGTATTTTTATTAGTGGTGACAATCATTCGGGAAAGAGTGACAACACCAAGAAGCAGACCAATACAATTTGCTCTCCAGAGGCACAACGAGACATTGACACAAACTGATGGGTTACTGAGAGTGACCTGTTTTCCTACTATTTCTGCAGCCCTTCCCTTCTCACCCAAGAGACCCAAACAGCTGAATTCTTCTCTGAAAGAAAGGCTGAGGGAGTGACATTACCCAAACTTCTGCCCTGGCAGACGGATGTCCTCAGTTTCTTTCTCAACAAACAGCAAGAAGGATGTTTTCATTTATACACATAGTTGCTAACAACAGCCATAACTTGGACAGAATAAGAAAGAGTCCCTCAGGCCTTCGACCCCTTCCCCATTCAAAATATCAATGCTCTCCCCCTTCCTGCCATAACCCTCCCCAAAATTCACACAAATAGAACTCGCAAAGTTTTAAAGGAGAAAACATTAAGAGCATCAGTGGGACAATACAGGCGAAAACTGTATCAGGAAATGGCTGAGAACAAGCGAGTAACAAATGACTCAAGATCCATTCCCATTACAATGGGAAAAACAGACAAGGAAAACAAATGGATCCACCTGCCCCAGGTAAAAAAGTGCAGAACAAATGCCAATTTTTTCATAGCAAATTCAAAAAACCCAAAATATTTTTCATAAGAAAACCGGCATTTTAACATATTGAGTTTGGCTAAACTAAACCTTGATTCTTTTCTGCTTTACAACATAATTCACACAAATAAGTACAACTGCGTAAATGAGGCATTTTGAGTCATCCAAATGTCTTGCATAAGTCCTGGGTTTGACTTTTTTTGTAATTACAGTGGCACTTTGACATTTCAGCTTTTACTTTTACAAAGTAAACATAACAGACCACCTGTGCTTCGTGGTTGTTACGAAACAAATCAAAACAAGCTTGTAATTTATATTTTCATTAAGACCATATAATAATAGAGTGCAGCCCTCTGATTTACAAGACACAAGCGTTGCAGTACATAGCATATAGACCCGTTCACAAGCCACAAATACTGGATTTCCACTGCTCAGCCTGCTGGAGGAAAACCCAGTCATCAATATCTACCCCATAGATATTCAGCATTCAATCCATCAGATTGAGGGGTCAAACTTACAGTAAAACATAACTGGTATTGACAACTGGCTCAAGAGTCAGCCACATCTAGTTTGAAGTAACAAGTGCCGTACTTTCACCAGCGAACAGTTCAGCTGCAGACAAAAAGCAACACACACACACGAGTGATCTTTCTAATACACCACATCTAGCAACTGCAACAACATAGTTTATTTTGTATTCTAGGCACATCACATTAGGAAAGGAGGCAACCTAGATGTTAAAAGATCACATTCAGGAACCGGATCAAACTACTGTAAAGAAACAACTAAGGGCAGCAAGTTATCACTGCAATACTGGTTTTGCGGAAGCATAAACCTACCACCTATGCGATTTTGAAGCATAATTATTCACAGTTCACCTGAGTGAAGGTCGCCAGCACAATTCATGCAAGAAGTAACCGAGTTTATCTTGCTTGGGATACTGGTAGCACATCAGGTCACTCCCATCAACTGAATGTCCCTCTCCTGCACTGAGGTTTTCAGACCTAAAACCAGCAGCAAAGCGCTTTCTACCTTGTGTCTCTATGTAATTAGCACTATTAATCCCAGGCTATCCAAACCCCCTGGCGTGGCTCTGATTTGGCTTTAATCTCTGCCGACGTCTCTTCCTCCTTTCCACAGAAAGCCATTTAAACCTTGGCAAGCCTTTCGGTTTAAAGTGATGTTCTGTTGCAGAGGTATTAGTCCCACACTGTATTGGTGGGAAGCACGGAGACCTGCAACGCCTAGCCTTCTTAAACCCCCCCAAAAAAGGAAGGAAAAGTTACTTTTTCAGAGAGCGACCGCTTGGGACAAGGCAAGGGCCCCCCTCCATCTCTTCCTCCCCTCAAGCGCAGCCGGCTACACCCAGAGAAGCTCGCCTCTCTGTGGTCCAGCCGCCTTCTCTAACGCTTCCTCTCGCTGTCACCGCAGGACGTGAACGCACCGCTT